>NW_004444030.1:5546741-5569855 GCF_000243295.1 Trichechus manatus latirostris | reverse complement strand
AAAAAAAAAAAAAAAAAAAAAGAAGAGAAAACAAACAAACAAAAAAGACTTCACCAAAAAAGTAAAAAGAGAACCTACAGACTGGGAAAAAATTTTTAGACATTGCAAGTCTGACAAAGGTCTAATCTCTAAAGTCTACAAGAAAATCCAACACCTCTACAGCAAAAAGTCATATAATCCAATTAAAAAATGGTTAAAGGAAATGAACAGACACTTCACCAAAGAAGACATTCAAGTGGCCAACAGACACATGAGGAAATGCTCACGTTCACTAGCCATTAAAGAAATGCAAATTAAAACCCCAGTGAGGTACCATCTCGCCGCAGCATACTGGCACAAATCAAACAAATGTTGGAGAGGCTGTGGGGAGATCGGAACTCTTATACTCTGCCGGTGGGAATGCAGAATGATGCAACCATTTTGGAAAATGATATGAGCTTCCTTAGAAAGCTAGAAATAGAAATACCATATGATCCAGCAATCCCACTCCTAGGAATATATCCTAGAGAAATAAGTGCCGTCACACGGATAGACAGATGCACACCCGTGTTCATTGCAGCATTGTTCACAATAGCAAAAAGATGGAAACAACCTAGATGCCCATCAACAGATGAATGGATAAACAAACTATGGTACATACATACAATGGAGTATTATGCATCGATAAAGAACAATGATAATCTGTGAAGCATCTGATAACATGGATGAAACTGGAGAACATTATGCTGAGTGAAATAAGTCAATCACAAAAGGACAAATATTGTATGAGACCTGTACTGTAAAAACTCATGTAAAAGTTTACACACAAAAGAAACAATCTTTATTGGTTACGAGGGATTGGAGGGGTGGAGGGGGAAACTAAATAGACAATAGATAAGTGGTAACTTTGGTGAAGGGTAAGACAGTACACAATACTGGTGAAGCCAGCACAACTTGTGCAAGGAAAGGTCATGGAAGCCCCATAGACACATCCAAACTCCCTGAGGGACTGAATTGCTGGACGGAGGGCTGTGGGGACCATGGTCTCCGGGAACATCTAGCTCAATTGGCATAACACAGTTTATAAAGACAGTGTTCTACATTCTGCCTTGGTGAGTAGCGTCTGGGGTCTTAAAAGTCTGTAAGCAGCCATCTAAGATACTCCACTGGTCTCACCCCTTCGGGAGCAAGGGAGAATGAAGAATACAAGATACAAGGAAAAGATTAATCCGGAGGGCTAATGGACCATGGCTACCAAGGCCTCCACCAGACTAAGTCCAGTATAGCTAGATCGTTTCCTGGCTACCACCACTGACTGCTCTGACTGGCATCACAACAGAGGGTCCTAGACAGAGCTGGAGAACGATGTAGAACAAAATTCTAACACATAAGAAAGGACCAGATTTACTGGCCTGACAGAGACTGGAGAAACTCCGAGAGTATGCCCCCAAACACCCTTTTAGCTCAGTGGTGAAGTCACTCCTGAGGTTCACTGTTCAGCAGGGGATTGGACAGCACCATAAAACAAATCGGGGATAATGAGGCACAGCAGTCCAGGGACAAGGACTAGAAGGCAGGAGAGGACAGGAAAGCTGATTATAGGGAACCTAAGATTGAGAAGGGACAGTGTTGACATGTCGTGGGGTTGTTAACAATTGTCATAGAGCAATATGTGTACTGTTTAATGAGAAACTATTTGTTCTGTAAACCTTCATCTAAAGTACAAAAAAAAAAAAAAGAATTATCTATGTGAGATCAAATTGACAATAGCAACTCAAAAGGTTTAATGGGAAGCCTAGGGAACACTGAGTTGTTGATAACGGTGATGGAATAATTTGGAAAAGGATAGTGAGAATCGTAGCACAACTGGAAGAATGTAATCAATGACAATTGTACATGTAGAAATTTTTGAAATGGTCTATCTTTGGCTATGTATATTATCACCAAAAAAAAAAAAAGGTCCTCCAAGGTTGAGAAGGGAGAGTGTTGACATGTCATGGGGTTGTTAACCAAAGTCATAAAACAATATGTGTACTGACTGTTTAATCAGAAACTATTCGTTCTGTAAACCTTCATCTAAAGTACAATAAAAAAATTTAAAAAAAAGATATATTTATTCCACTTCTGAGTCTACACAGTTTTAAAAAATACAGAAACTCATGCACACGTAAGGGCTGAATATACAGCTAACTATGGTCCAAGCAGCAGGAAGGCTCTGAGCTGGATGGTCTGGGGGTATTTTTGCATATGGAGGAGAAAATCAAGGAGGATTTTTTTCTTCAGTACACTAACAGCGAGCCCAGAGAGCCAAATGTAAGACAGTAGGGGTGGTGGGCACTGGGAACTTTGAGAACTCTTGCCCCATCCAAAGACAAAAAAGTTTTTAAAAAACACAGTGCAGGCCAAGTTGCATGTATCCAAAGGCCAGGAATGGTCCATTTGTTATTAGATTTCAGCACCGTGCATAAAGTTTTATCATAATACTCCTTGGGAATACCTTACTACACTTTTTTTTTTTTAGTGTACTGCAGTGAAGAAGAATATCCAGTCTCCACTAATCTCCCACCATTATTTTATTAACATATTGGAAGCCCTCTAGAATTTTTTTTCTCCCTTATCTTCTACATCCTATCAGTCAGAAGACTGGGTGTTTCTGTTCAGTGTCTTTAGAGGTAGAGTTTCTCCCATGAATTCCTCCCATTCATTCCCATGAATCCTGCTTTAGTCTGAACCAGGGCTTTTGCAATCACCCATTAACTAGTCTCACTTACTCTAGTCTTGTTCCTTTGGCCTCCAATGCAGCCTCCCCTTCATTGATTATATCACTCCCTTGCCTAAAAGTTTTCAAAGATTTTTCACTACTTAAAGGATCAAGTGGTCTGAGCAGAGCAGACGACACCCTCCCTGACTGCCTCCACCACTGCCCCAATGCCTAGTTATTAGGTACATCATGGAAGTCTATTGAATGAATGAATGAATAAATGAACTTTAAGAACTTTCATCATCGATCCTAATTAGCCCTTCGGATATACCTCAGAATGGCTTTTGCAGATTCTAGAAAATTCATGTAATGCTCAGTGAATACTTGTGGACTGACTTAATAACTAGTTCTGTCTAGGGTCCCTATGAGTTGGAATAAACTGGAAGGCACCCAACAACAAACATCAACATCTCGTTATCTAACAAGATATTATCAAACTTAGTTGACTTATCTAAATCGTATGAAAAGTGAATAGAACACTGTCTTTTCCTTAGAGGATCTCCAGAGTTGAAAGGAGATGTGCATAAACTAACAATAAAAATACAGTTGGATAAGTGCTGAAAATAAAAGTAGGTTAACGTTTCTTAGGGATGTATTATGTGCCAAACACTTTCCTGATCACTTTTCATGCATTATATAATTTTATTGCAACAAAAACCTATGGGACAGATGCCATTTATATTTTATAGATGAAGAAACAAAGTTTTAAAGAGGTGAAGTAGTTTGTTCAATGTCACACAACTAATAAGTGGTGGAACCTGGAATAAAACTTAAGTCTGTGTTGTACATTCCTGAATGCTAGGATGAAATGGGGACAAAGTACTGTAGAAACACCAAGTGGGGGACCCTAAAAAAGCCAGAATGATCACAGAGATAGAGAAACTGTGAAAGTAGACAGGGGATTGTGTGAAAAAATTATTCTAGGATTACTCTATCCACCTAAGATGGCATCAAAAATTATTTATCCCTCCCTCTACCTTGCCACCAGAAACCCTGGTGGCACAGTGGTTAAGAGCTAAGCTGTTAACCAAAACGTCGGCAGTTCAAATCCACCAGGCGCTCCTCCCAAACTCTATGGGGCAGTTCTACTCTGTCCTATAGGGTTGCTATGAGTCGGAATCGACTCGACAGCAATTGGTTTGTTTTTTTTTGTTTACCTTGCCACCAAGTGTAACCAACCAGTTGCCATTGAGTTGACTCTGACTCATGGCAATCCTATGTATGTCAGGGTAGAATTGTGCTCCATAGGGTTTTCAGTGGCTGATTTTTCACAAGTGGATCGTCAGGCCTTTCTTCTGAAATGCTTCTGGGTGGACTCCAATCTCCAACCTTTTGGTTGCTACCATTCTTACTGCTACCACGTTATCACAGACCAGTTACTTTTAAAAAAATGATTTCAGGTTACTTCCATACTCTACTAACATGGGTGGGTTTACGGAGGGGATGGAGAGTTAGAGTTTTAATATTCAAACACCAAGCTTCCTATGTTCCGTGGCATCCTGAGAATAGGGATTTGTAAACTTTTAAGCCAGAAATGATCAAAAGAACAATCTTTCTATCAGATAAGGTGGACATTCTGAAACCTTTCTAAATCCATCTCAAATGATACTAAACCCATTTGAATTAATTCAAAGAGAAATTACCTTGCATTGTAATAGAACCATTTCAACTGTGATTATTAATCTCTCAAAATACTTGTTAAAATCAAGTTGGAAATCAAAAAGCAAAGCAAGCAAATGAACTATGGTTAGAGTAGCCCAACCAATTATACATGAACCCACTTTTTATTTCTGCTTAATCACGTTCTTTGTTTCTGAAAGACCTACAGTTTCCTTCCCTTCTCCTTTTTCTACCCCTTTCGTCCCTCTTTTTCCTTCCTCCTCTTCATGTTCTGTTTACAGCCTTTGCCTCTCCAAAAGCAAAACATGGCCATCTTAAGAATAAGAGAATAGTTTTTACAATCTCAGAGGCTATGTTCCCACGAACATAGTTCAGATAGCTCTGTTCACCATTTCTTATAAATACAAAATAGGCCTGAGTGCTGTTAAAATTGCTTTCCTGAATCCAATATGCCTTCTCATATTTGACCTGAAAATATACTGTTTATCCTTTGTATTAAAAACAGAGGTTCACCTAAGGTACCCTCGCTCATTTTTATTATAAGGCTGAAACTGCCAGTGTTTCAGGCAGGACAGATGGAATTTGAGAACAGAGACGGTCCTATAGGAGATCTCAAGGCACACAAGAATGCTTCACTTGATAATCTCCTTTTCTTGACCACAAACGAAGATGAAGGAAAATCACAATGGCCGATGAACATCTTTCAAAGGCTACAGGATTTCATCTTGTTAAGTATTTATTGTGTTCTCCCCTGTGCATTGATTTCTTCATTTTCGGGCTAGTACAAGTTTCTCTTTTGCCCTTTCTGTAAGTCTTTGAGCAAAAATAAATCACTTCCAACTTGTCAGATGAAGGTTTCAGGGGCGGTATGTTTTGCTAGGAATAACGCTGGAACAAAGGAGAGATTGGGATTCTGCATTCAGTGCCACTAAAGAGATTTTTGGGCAATTTCCCTGAATCTTTGTTTCTTAACCTAAAATATGCTGAATAATATCTAACTTACCTAGCTCAAAGGGTAAGGATCAAATGCGTTCATCAATGTATATGGAAGTTCTTTGCAATTGTAAAATCCTCTACAAATGGGAAGGAGCCCTGGTAGCTCAATGGTTAAGTGCTCAGCTGCTAACTGCAAGGTTGGAGGTTTGAACCCACCAGCAGCTCTGTAGGAGAAGAGACCTGGCAATCTGCTCCTGTAAAGACTTAGCCTAGGAAAACCTATGGGGCAGTTCTACTTTGTCATATAGGATTCCTATGAGTCATAATTGACACACAACAATGCAACAACATACAAATGGAAGGATTAATTAATCAAAACAATAATATTGAAAGAATAAACAATACATAGAAAAGCCAATATATTTCTAACTTCTGAGTTGTATATAGACATTTGACAATCCCATGACCATTTCACTTCAGTCTAGGCAAATTGGGATAGCAATTCCTATTAGAGTGTCCTAAAATAGATGACATAAATGAACGTGTAATCATTTTAACAGATAATGAAATATTAGTTTTTATCTAAGCAATTAGCTTCAGGATACCTAATAATTACATCCTGCACCCCTTCTAAACTGCGTTCTACATGTGAATGTTGAATTGCTACAATAACGCCATTTAAATATCACTGACAGTTCTGGTCAGCACATCTGAAACCCTTTCACGGTAAACCTCCATTTACATTAAGGGTCTGATTCATGTAAATAATACTGAAAAATTAAAAGCTTTGCCTTTTTAATCTCCTTAATTACTATTTATTATTTTTGAGTACTGGCAATATAACGAGTGCTATGTAAGATAAGAGAAAAATATTATACCAGCACAAAGAGTTACAATTTGATCAGAAGATCAAACAATTCAACTGTAAAAACGCTTTTGAAGGACTGTTGTTAGACTCTCTAGCTTTGCTTTTTTGGGTATCAGCTATTTTTCAGAGCTGTTTCACCACAGTGATCACAGACATTTTCTGCTTTTGAAAATCTGAACTCAGATGGACTTATTGCCCTTTCCCATGGTAGTATGGTAGTCGGGGACAGACATTATTCTCAAAGGGAGGGTCTCCCTTTGACAAGTTCGAGGATTTCAGAGTCGATCAAGAGAGAGACAGGACCACAAGAGGCAGAAACACACACCAAGCTTTATTGGGTGGCACTTGGACAGGGTTGCATGAGACAGGAAGTCTCTTCCAGCAGAAGACCTTCCGGAGACAGCAGTGTGAGGCCATCACCCAGAAGGGAAATAAGGCAAGGGACCTCCCAGAGGAGAAGGGGTATTTGGAGAAGGAGCTTACATGTTTTGGTGATGTTGCTCAGCAGCAAGATGGGATATCTTGGGTCAGAGAGCTTGAAAAACCAAAGACCCGTTGCCATGGAGTCAATTCAGACTCACAGCAACAATATTGGACAGAGCAGAACTGCCCCAAAGGGTTTCCAAGGAGTGGCTGGTGGATTCAAACTACAGACCTTTTGGTTACCGGCCAAACTCTTAACCACTGTGCTGCCAGGACTCCAGAGAGCTTGGAAAAGCAGTGGCAAATTGGGGCCTTTTATATCTGCGGGGTTTTTCTCATCTATACCTGCTGCCATCGAGTTGATTCTGATTCATAACAACCCTATAGGACAGAGTAGAACCGCACCATAGGGTTTCCAAGGAGTGGCTGGTGGATTTGACCTGCCAACCTTTTGGTTAGCAGCCAAGCTCTTAACCACTGCACCGCCAGGGCTCTGTATTATCTATAGTTAGCAGATACTGGTTGTAGTTTCACAGGATATGCAAAGTAGGTAGACTTTAAATGGCTAAAATATGTTTATGTGACTGTATTTAAAACTATTATTGTTGTTGTTAGGTGCCGTCGAGTCAGTTCTGAGTCATGGTGATCCTACAGGACGTAGAAGAACTGCCGTATAGGGTTTCCAAGGAGCAGCTGGTGGATTTGAACCACCGACCTGTCGGTTGGCAGCCAAACTCTTAACCACTATGCCACCAGGGCTCCATTTAAAGCAATTAGGTGTGTGAAAATCTGAGCTCAGTACTGGTGAGCTTTGGGTTAATGGTCCTAGCCTGCTGTGAATTATTGCATCTGTATTCATGAGAGATATTGATTTGTAATTTTCTTTTTTTGTGGTGTCTTTGCTTTGCTTTGGTATCAAGGTTACGCTGGCTTCATAGAATGAATTCGGGAGTATTTCTTCCTTTTCTATGCTCTGAAATAGTTTGAGTAGTACTGGTACAAGCTCTTCTCTGAATGGAGGGTAGAATTCGACGGTGAAACTATCCCAACCAGGGTTTTTTGTTTGTTTGTTTGTTTTTTGGTTGGGAGTTTTTTAATTTCCTCTTCAATGTCTTGTCTCAGATTGGCAAGGTGGCTGAAGGCAGGCAGGGTGCGGACTGTCTGACTCCTGATGTTTGTCCAGCAGTGTGGGAGTTTTCACAACTCTTCCCAGATAGGCGGAAGTGTTGGAGGGGGATTGGTACAGGTTTACTTCCCACTGTTCAGCAGCTCGTCAAGTGGTAGGAGAGGATAGGCACTGTGGGCCCGGTGTGATGGTGGGCCTGAGTGCAAGGGACTCTCTAGCCCCAGCGGCACAAGGGTGGCCAGCAAGAAGGAGGGTGGTGTAATGTGCCAGATTGGGGGGGTGGGCAGGTGGGCAGGGAATAAAAGTAAAGAGAAGGAAGGAAAAAAAAAGAGTAGCTGGTGGGTGGGGGTGGGTACAGGGCTAGGTGGGAGGGAGAAAGAAAATTAAGAAAGGTTGAAAGGAAAAAGAATGGCAGCGTGGCGGGGGCTGGCAAGTGGGGGCATGGCAGACCGAGGCACTGGTGGGAAAGGAGGGGAGGTGACATACTGGGCTAGGTGGGAGGCAGAAAGAAAAGAAAGAAAAAAACGGCAGTGTGGTGGGTGCCGTGGGTAGGGGCGGGATGGACTCAGGGCCACAGTGGGCCAGTACGTCAGTGACTTTCTAGCTGTGGCAGCATGGTGGGGTCTGGCAGGAAGAGGGAGAGGTGGCATACAGTGCTGTGTGGGAGAGAGAAAGAAAAGGAAGAGAAAAATAAAATAAGAAATCTGGCTGCATGGTGGGGCTGAAGAGTAGGGGTGGGGTGGGCCTGAGGGTCAGTGGGAAGGGAGGGGAGGTGACCTATGGGGCTAGGGGGGATCAAGAAAGAAGAGAAAGAAAAGAAGCCAAAAAAAAAAAAAAAAAGTGGTGAATGGGAGACAGTAGGCATAGCAGGGGACAAAGGGAAGGAGTGGAGGTGGTGTATGGGGCTACGTGGGATGGAGAAAGAAAAAGAAGAAAAAAAGAGAAAAAAAAGTTATGTCAGGGTCCAGTGGCTATGGGGATGAAGTGGTAGATGGGGCTAGGTGGCAGTGTAAAAGAAAAGGAAGAAAGGGAAAAAATAAATAAAATGGTGCTGTGGGAGCCAGTGAGTGGGGGCAAGGCAGACCTGGGGTGGTGGTGGGCAGGTGGCTCTCTAGCCGAGGTGACCTGGCATGGCCCTACGGGAAGGGGTACAGGTGGGGTACAGGGCTGGGTGGGAGAAAGAAAAGGAAGAAAGGGAAAAATGGCCTAGAAAGAGCTGGCGGGTGGGGACAAGGTGGACCCAGGGTGGCAGCAGACCAGTGGCTCTCTAACAAAGGCAGCAGCATGGCCCATTGTGAAAGGGTGAAGGTGGTGTATGGGGCAGAAGGGTGAGGGGTGGGAAAGTGTGTTTCTCTGGTTACTGAGTGCTCTGTCTCCTGTTGGGAACTCCCTGAAGTTGCCTTCCCATACTCCCTGTCTGGGGTTGTTGCTGGCTGTGTTCCGAGATGATGATGCTGTGCCATGTTATTTGGCAGCGGACCTCCACTCTGCATCTCTCCTCATTCTCTGTATTCCTTCAGTTTCTTCTTTCATTTGGTATTTGATCTAGTTCTTTATCCCTTCATTTGATGCTAAGGTTCCAGAAATGACATTTGTATCTGTTTTACTTAGTTTATTGGGTCTTTCCTGCAGAGGGACAGCATGATGCTCCTGTCTAGAGCACCATGTTGGCTCCACCTTCTTTACTTTTTTTTTTTTTTTTGGTGAAAATATACATAGTCAACTATCATGGATTGAATTGTGTCCCCCAAAAATATGTGTATCAATTTGGCTAGGCTGTGATTCCCAGTATTGCGTGATTGTCCACCATTTTGTCATCTGATGTGATTTTCCTATGTGTTGTAAATCCTACCTCTATGCTGTTAATGAGGTGGGATAGGCAGCAGTTATGTTAATAAGGCAGGACTCAATCTACAAGACGGATTGTGTCTTGAGCCAATCTCTTCTGAGATATAAAAGAGAGAAGTGAGCAGAGAGACGTAGGGATCTCATACCACTAAGAAAGAAGAGCCAGGAGAAGAGTGCTTCATTTGGACCCAGGGTTCCTGCACCTAGAAGCTCCTAGTCCAGGGGAAGATTGATGAGAAGGACCTTTCTCCAGAGCCAACAGAGGGAGAAAGCCTTCCCCTGGAGCTGACACCCTGAATTTGGACTTCCAGCCTACCAGACTGTGAGAAAATAAATTTCTTTGTTAAAACCACCCACTTGTGGTAATTCTGTTATAGCAGCACTAGATAACTAAGACAAACACACATTTGCCAACGGAACATTTTAAATGTGTACAATTCCATAAAACCAATTACATCTGGGTATTTACTTTTAAAATCAGCAAATGAAAACCCTACAGATCACAATGGTCTGATTCGCAACTGATCATGTGGGTGGCACAGGACTCCACAGTGTTTTGCTCTGTTTTGCATGAGGTCACCATGAATTGGGGGCCAACTCGAGGGCAGCTAACAACAATAGCCTCATTAAACTGATATTAATTAACCCTTTCACCATCAGTGTGGTGGAGGCTCTCTTGCTTTGTAAAAAGCATAAAGACACTGGTCTTAATTTTCTCTTATAGAAGCTCTGGTGGCACAGTGGTTAGGCACTTAGCTGCTAACCAAAGATTGGCAGTTAAAACCTACCAGTGGGAGAAAGATGTGACAGTCTGCTTTTGTAAAGATTACAGCCTTGGAAACCTGTGGGGCAGTTCTACTCTGCTTTATAGGGTCGCTGTGCGTTTGAACTGACTCAGTGGCAACGAGTTTGGTTTTTGGTTTACCGGATGTGAGAAGACTCATACCCAAACACAAAGTGAAGTTTTACTCTTCAGCATTAAGTCAGCGATGGTCACCGAAAGGGCCCCATCTGATGGATGAGGTAGAACAACAGGAGGGTCCAGGCAAGAGCAATGTTTAAAGTCAGTAAGCAGCCAGGCCTCAAGGTGCAGTTTTATGAGTTACCTCAAAGAGGTGAGAGTTAAAGATTTAGAAGCTAATGGAATCCTGAGGTAGAAGGTGGGAGGGAGAGGAGAGGAGAGGAGGAAATACACTTTGGGGAGGTGCAACTTATAAAGGAGGGAGGAAGACTTGGGGCAATAATAGGTGACAGAGAAGGGTTTAGAGAGGGTAGAGGGGACCAAGAGAGAACAACGTCATGGAAGCAAAGGAATAAGAGGAAAGTGGTGGTCAACAGGGTCAAATATTAAGAGAGACTGAGAAGCACATGGCCTAAGGAGAGGTCATTGGATTTGTGAGTGATAACTTTGCTCCACGGAGCCCTGGTGGCTTCGTGGTTAAGCACTTGGCTGCTAACTGAAAAGTCAGTGGTTTGAACCCACCACCTGCTCTGCAGGAGAAAGATGTGACACTCTGCTTCTGTAAAGATTACAGCCTTGGGAACCCTAGGCAGCAGTTCTCCTCTGTCCTATATGATTATTAGGAGTTGGAATCAACTTGATGGCAACAGGTTTTTAACTTCACTCCACACCTCAAAAAGACAGTTTTAGTAGCATGATGGGATGGAAGTCACATCTAAAGGGACTAAGAAGGCATCCAGCTGAAGATATGGAGAGTATTCCTCGTACACCGGAGGGGTCTAGTGGCAAAATGAAGGCAATTGCTCACTTGAGAGGGTCAAAAGGAAGAATGTGGGGAAAGACAGGAGAGAATGAAAGACTGAAGATTTGAGTGAGAAAGGGAAAAGAGTGGAAGAAATAAGTTCTAGGAGGGAGTAAGAGGAGGAAATAAAGGTTAATAATTTCATGATAAGTTATATTTATCTTCCTAGTAAAATTAGTTCATTTGTAAAGAGAAAGGAGGAAAGTCTAAGAGTAGAAATTTAAAGGAATGGAAAGAGTAGTCAGAACAGCCACTAAACGTTTCATAAAAAAGTAAAATAATACCCAACAGCAGTGAAGTTTAGCTGAGCTAATAGAGCATGGATTTGCAGTGTTATATTTGCTGTTATAAAGTGCACCCTAGAAGGTGGGATTATAGGTGGCACAGTGGTTAAGAGCTCGGCTGCTAACCAAAAGGGCGGCAGTTCAAATTCAGCAGCTTCTTAGAAACCGTATGGGGTAGTTGTACTTTGCCCTATAGGGTTGCTATGAATTGGAATCAACTCGATGGCAAAGGGTATGCTAAGATTAGGAGCCCTGTTGGTGCAGTGGTTAAGCGTTCAGTTGCTAACCAAAAGGTCAGTGGTTCAAACTCACCAGCTACTCTGCAGGAGAAAGATATGGCAGGCTGCTTTCGTAAAGATGGTTGTTGTTAGGTGCTATCCAGTCAGTTCCAACTCATAGCGACCTTACGTACAACAACACAACGAAACACTGCCCAATGCTGTACCATCCTCACAACTGTTGCTGTTATCGTAAGGATTAAAACCCATTGCCATCAACTTGATTCTGACTCAGCAACCCTATAGGGTAGAGTAGAGCTGCCCCATAGAGTTTCCAAGGACAGGCTGGTGGATTTGAACTGCTGACCTTTTGGTTAGTAGCCAAGCTCTTAAACACGGTGCCACCAGGGCTTGGAAACCCTAAGGGGCAGTTCTACTTTGTCCTATACAATCACTGTGAGTCAGAATTGATTTGATGGCAATGCGTTATGGTAAAACTAACTCTCAACAGCTAATGATTAAAATTGCTAAAAGTCTTATGTTATAGGCCTGGACTATGGGTTTTTATCAGTGTTGTAACAGACCTGCTGTGTCTTTAGAATGTTGGTCACCTAACATACTAAGAGGAAAAAATGCAACCTTCTTCCAAAACCATGCTGCAGTCTGAATGATTCTACATATGTATTTTTTATTGGAAAATATATGGTCTCTCTCTGCTCAAGAAACTCTACTCATAAACTATGTTTTGCTGTTTTTCTACCCTAAAGGCAAAAATTAATACAGAAAAAATTGAGGGCAACGAGGTTAATGTCTAGTTTATTGAAGGGATAACTTACTCCTTCTAGGAGTACAATTTACATCAAAAGTCACTAATCTCATCATTAAATATTAAAGAAATAAAAATAGTTAATTTAAAACAAAATCAAATCCTCTCACTCCAAAACTCGACACATCAACCTGTGATAAATCTGAAAGAGAACAAAGGGCCCATCGATACCTTATTTCAGAAAAAGTAAAAGAATTAATTTTTCTTGCCTTTAAGCGTTTCTTGTTTTTTAAAAGTATTTTTCTTTAAAATATAATAATGAGTTATATTTACATGCAATGAAATGCAATCATTTTAACCATATATAGTTCAATTAAAAAAAACTAACTCGTTTCTGTCTAGTTGATTCTGATTCAAAGTGACCCTATAGGACAGGGTAGAACTGCCCCATAGTGTTTCCAAGGAGCGGCTGGTGCATTTGAACTGCTGCCTTTTTGTTTAGCAGCTGAGCTCTTAACCACTGTGCCACCAGGGCTCCATAGTTTGATTTGTTTTCACAAATGTATACATCCCTGTAACCACCACTGCAACCTAAAGAATACTTCCATCACACTAAAATGTCCTCAGCTGCCTATTTTCAGCCAATCCCCACCCACTCCAGGCCCCTAGTTGTACTAGAATGAAAATTAAATATTCCTACATCAGAAATATCTAGATGCCCCAATTTTTGTTATTTCTGGGGCCTAGTTTTTCAAACTACTACCCATTTGCCAGTTCTGTTATACTGTGGGTGGTTTGCACGTTGCTATGATCCTGGAAGCTATGCCACCAGAATTTCAAATACCAGCAAGGTCACTCATGGTGGACAGGTTTTAGTGGAGCTTCCAGACTAAGACAGACTAGAAAGGCCTGGTGATCTACTTTTGAAAATTAGTCGATGAAAACCTTATGAATCATAACAGAAAATCGTCTTATATAGTGCTGAAAGATGAACCCCCTAGGTTGGAAGGCACTACACAATATTTGCCACAATGGATGCAAATATACCAATGATTATGAAGATGACACAGGACTGGGCATGTTTCATTCTGTTACACATAAAGTGGCTATGAGTTAGAGCCAATGCAACAACTAACAGCAACCGCTGTTCATAATTTCCTGAATTTCTGAGCTTTTACAGGACTTCCTCCCAATGTACTGGTGTCCCTCTGCCATTCCCACTCCCAGTTACTTAAAAAAATGAATGAGTCTTCATTTCTTATAACCAAGAGCACTTAAGTAAAAATCTGAATTGCAAGCAGTTGTGGGCACAGTAGATACTATGCCAGATTTGAAATCTAGATGTTCTTCCTTAATCTGTTAAACCTAACCTTAGGGCCTCCATTTCCACCTTTATTTACAAGAAATAAGTCCACCCTCTTGTGTTTCACAAGCATGTAGTGGGGATTACTTTGTTGCAAAAGCAGCACATCCTGGCATGTGTCTCCCAATTTGGTGTTATCCTCCTTGTGCCTAAACCAAGCCAATCAAATGGTCCAAAAAAAACCAAACTTGTTGCTGTTGAGTCAATTCCGACAGGGTGGTACTGCCCCATGGGGTTTCCAAAGCTGTGATCTTTATGGAAGCAGACTCCCACGTCTTTCTCCTGCAGAGTGGCTGGTGGGTTTGAACTGCCAACACTTGGTTAGCAGCTGAGCACTTAACCATTGCACCACCAGGGCTCCTCAATGAGATTGTAAAGTGGGGAAATTGGAGAAATGGATTGTGGGAGTCCCATGCTATATTCCATATATGGAAATAGTTATGGAAATCTACCTCAATATCAAACTGGAAATGCTACTTTCTGGATTCTGGTTATGTGAAATTTGGGGAAATTTCTTTCTCTATTAAGCAAATATGGTACTATATTGTACAAATAAACGGTTCTTGCTTTCAGTGCATGCCAAGAATGGTGTTTGGGCATTTGGTGATCTTTTCAACTATTGATTCTTGGCTGTGTCTCAAGTTCAAGAGGTGAAAATAGTTATACCATTTTCCAACTTACCATGCTTACTTATTTACCTAGTAATATAATGCCCTTTTGGGTTAGTTAGCTTATTAATTAACCACTGCCTTAAGCAACTAATTTTTTTTTAGTTGAGAGAATAGTTCAAAGGCCTTCACATTTGAAAGGTTGTGCTCTGCACATGAGCTAATCAGAGGTTAGTGGTTTACAAAAGTACCTTTGGTGCCTATAGGCTCATCGGCTCAGAGTTTAGAATTACAAATCTAGTCACAAACATCTGTTCCTGTTCTAGTTGTCAGCAGGGAACACTGAGTAGCACATACTTGTGCATACACAGATACACAGGTGCACGGGTGCACAGGTGCAAGGCGTCTGTGTGTGTATAGAAGGAAGATGAACTGAAAAGAAATGAATATTGAATTATAGACAACAATTTCCTTCGCTACTAGGTTCTAAACATGTACATAGAGTCATACTGTGAAATTACTCACTTAGAGAGAACTATTTTTGTTTTTGTTTTTAAATGTTAGTCTTTGGAGATGTTTAAGAAGGACTTGAGTATGGAATAATCCACTTAAGGGAGTCCTTGGGTGATGCAAATGGTTAACACGTTCATCTGCTAACTGAAAGGTTGGAGGTTTGAGTTGACCTAGAGGTGCCTCAGAAGAAAGTCCTGGCAATTTACTTCTGAAAAAGCAGCCATTGAAAACCCTGTGGAGCACAGTTCTACTCTGACACACATAGGGTCACCATGAATCAGAGCTGACTCAATGGCAACTGGTTTTTTGGTAACCCACTTAAAGTGGAAACATGAAATGAGAGATCTAAGATACTAAGTTGTGGGAATGGAAAAAGATCGCATAACAGCAGGCAGAACAGAGTAGGCAACTACTAAATGTTTGTTGAGCTGAACATAAAGAGGCTTCTTCCCTATAGTAAGATTAGTATGTGGTTAGCAAAAGAAATGTGGACCACAATTGACCATATCCGTTCTCATGTCATCTGTCAGAGAGGATTGCTTTCTAGTGACTAAATGTTCTCCAGACTCAATCTTAGATTATCAAATTACAGCCACTGTTTTAGGGGGAATACTTGGCAGGAAGTCAGAGGAAATTTTTCTCCAAGTCTGGTCTTTAATTAAATAGCTATCTTCATAAAGCAGTGAGTGAAAAATTCAGACTCTAAGAGGCACTTGTAAATCAAAGGAGGGTTTCTATAAAAATCCTTTTATTTTCTACTGAAGAGAATATTAAGTAATACTCTGATATTACCTGTACATAATTCTTAGCCCTCTGTTGGTGAGGTTTTCATCCCTGAATTGTTTCAAAAGTCCAAGTAGGGCCTTAAGAGGAGTAGACTAAGAATAGAGATAAGATGACCTGCCTCCCTTTTAGATGATTGACAGTGATGGCATCCAATGAGAAGGTCCCATTTTTAATTTGAGGCCTGAGGGCTGGGTTTTCTCTGGTCTTAAAATATTACAAAATAGTAAGCAACCTAAATTTTTTATGACATCAAGCAACTTTTGTTTTTTTCCCATTACTGTCACTTATATAAATGATTTCTTGGGATTGGAGTAGTCCAGACCTAGCATTTTTATTCATTTATTCATTAAATAATCAGTTCGTAATCCAAGAAATACTTATTAAGCATCTACTGTGTGTCAGATGAAGCCCTGGTGTCACAGTGGTTAAGAGCTTGGCTGCTAACCAAAAGGTCTGCAGTTCGAATCCACCAGCCGCTCCTTGGAAACCCTATAGGGAAGTTCTACTCTGTCCTGTAGGGTGGCTAGGAGTCGGAATCGACTTGATAGCAACCAGTTTGGTTTGTTTTTATGTGTCAGATAGTGTCTCAGGCACTAAGGATAGAGAGTGAACCTCAGAGACAAGAGCCCTTCTTTCATGGAGCTTACGTTCTAGTAGGGGAAATAGACAGTGAACAAGTGGACAGATGAGACTGTTTCAAGAGCCGCTTTTTGGAAACACTATGGGGCAGTTCTACTCTGTCCTATAGGGTTGCTATGAGTTGGAATTGACTTGATGGCAATAGGTTGGTTTTTTTTTTTTTTAAAGAGTTATGAAGGAATACAACAGATTAATGAAATAGAGAGTTATGGGGTATAGTAGCTATTTTTACATAAGGTGGTCGTAGAAGGCCTTGATATCCCTGGGCAACAAAAGAGATCATTATTTCTTTAAAATACTGAATGAAATTTCTAGGGAGAAACAGGGGAACCAGTGTGGGTATACACACCCGAGCCTTTATTTTGGCTTTTAGGGATGCTCCTGTCCACTTATCTTAAAGTGAGTCATGCCAAGCAACAAGCCTACGCATGTACACAGTGACCCAGCCAGCTTTTCTCTAGCTCCAATCTTAAATGAGAACTGATAATCAAGAATTCTTGAGATATTTAGGAAATATAGAAACATTAAAGACCTGCCTTCCTATGCTCCTATATTAGTTTTCTAGGACTGTAGTAACAAATCATCACAAAGTACATGGCTTAAAATAACAGAAGTATTTATACTTGCACAGTTCTGGAGGGTAGAAGTCCAAATTCAGGGTGTTCACAAAGTTATGCTCTCTCCAGAGCTCTAGGGGAAGATCCTTTCTTGTCTCTCCCAGCTTCCAGTAGCCCCAGGCATTCTTTGGCTTGTGGTAGCATAACTCCAATCTCTGTCTCTATCTTCCCATGGCCATCTTCCCTCTGTGTCTGTGTCTCTTCTCTTTTCACAAGGACACCAGTCAGATTACATTAGGGCCCGCCCTATGCAGTACGATCTCATGGTAACTAAATATATCTGCAAAGATCCTATTTCAAAATAAGGTCACATTCACAGCTACCACGGGTTAGGACTTGAACATCTTCTCAGTGGACACAATTCAAATCATAACACCCCCGCCGAAAGAAGAAGGAGGACAATTGGGGTGGGGAGGAGGAGAAAAAGAAACAAATAACCCCAGAACTAAATTCAAAAATAGGCAAAAACTTCAAACAAACAAACAGTGGATCTAACCATGCAGGAGTATGGTAGACTCTGCAAGGTAAATCAAGGGACTAAAGGGTGTATGATGGAGTAGATAATATGACTGAAAGCTCAAGAAACATTGAGAAATGACTAAGGCACAAAATGCAGGAAGGCAAGGCTCAGAAACTCCAGTGAAAACCAACCAACCAACCAACCAATCAACCAATCAACCAACCAACAAAACTACATAAGACTCTGATCTAAGACTGCAGCAAACTAAAATGTGGTATGCCTTTTAGCAATTGGTGACTATAAAACAGGAGAATCCATTTGAACTAGATGTTAGGATTATCCTCCAACTTTCAGAGGGCTGATGGCATTGGAATCTTAGAGAAAGAAGAATAATCATAGTACACTGTGTGGCTCTGCAGATAACAATACTTACATGATTTCAACAATGTAAACATTGTTTACTGATATTCAATTTTACAATCAACCTGTAAAGAAATCATGAAAGAGTTTACCATGGTAACTGCCACCAGCTTTGATCACATAAAAGTAAAGCTAGAGGTGACAGATGTTGGGAGTAAAGCTGTTATGGGCTTTGGCCGCACAAAAATGGGCATAGAAAGAGGAGAGGGAATCACTGATATCCCTAGCTTCAAAATGGAGAGCCAAGAGAAATGCTGTGTTTGACAGAGTAAGAAATGGAGGTTTAAGTCTGAAATTGCAGAGACGATCTGTGGGAGGAACTGAGAATAGTGACATAACTATATTGGGAGGTAAAGGGTAGAGGAGGTAGGAGGTGGTACAAATGAGCTAACGTTCATTTATTACAGCAGGAAGTTACATACAATGATTAAAGATGATACACCATGAAACAGCGATTAAAGCTTACTATTTAGAGATTTGGAAGTAACCACCAGAAGAGTTATTTAAAAGTGGGCCCCTCTGGGGAGAAGTATCACAGATAGGGATGGGCAGACCAAACAACTGGTGTTTTTCATTATAAGCCTGTGGTGCTACACAATTTTATCTTTCCTTCCAGCCCATAAAGAGGAGCACAAATGCCTCATCATTTGACGGCATGGGGGAAAGCATCTTTTCTGTACAATGAGACAAGCCATTTACTAATTTGGTTTTGGGGGACCAGGAAGAAAGCAGGTGTTTATTGAGGGGGAGAGGAAAATCTCATCTCAGTTTTTTCAAGCTATCATTTGACGATTTTATGAAGCCTTCATATGTCAATGGCAGGATCTGACAGGCACGGAAAATAAGGTATTTGACTTCATATCCAATCTTGACTGGTATAAAAAAAAACCCAAAAAACAAAAATGTATTATATCCATAAGGAACAATAGTTGTTGGATTTTTCAAGAAACAGGACTAGCCACTGTGCCAAAGCTCTCTTTACCAGGTCATCAGAGCAGAGAAGCATATTTTATTAGAATAGGGAAGAAAGTCCTGGGAAATCTAATGACATCCAGATAACACTGAAACATGACTTGCAGCACTGAAGCAGTGCTGGGGACCAAGCTTCAAAACTCAGCATGACTCACAGTGTTCGCTTCTTTCACCATCTGAGAAAGACATGGTTGCCTATGGAGAATGTAATAAGACAAACCACTCAAATCTTACTTTACCACACAGAAGTGACTGGCACATATGCCCCTAAGGACATTTTGTTTCTTCCAGTGGAATTACTGTCGCTTATCTGTGCACTGCTATTGTTTTGCTCATGCTCTGCATTTCCTTCAGAAACTTCTAACATCTCTGGTGTGTTTTTAGAGGAAAGAATATGTGTGCAGTGATGTGAGTTACAACATACCTAAAGCGATTAAACCATCTCTTGTTATTTGTATTGATTTTCCATTGCCAACTAAAATTAGCTTCAAGGGTATAGCAATTTGTAGGAAAACTCAAGACAGGGGCTGATAACTAGTGGATTATTTTCCATGCTTTCTTAAATAGTTGTCACTCTTGACAGATAACCCTCAAATGCAGTTATACAAGGAGATGCTAAACTGTCAGAATTTCATTAAAAATAAACTGCCAGAGATAACAAGTTGACTACTTAGCACACCCCGAAGCCCGGAGGACACCGATATATTTGCCAGAATGTCTCCCTGAAAGCTCAAGAGCAAAGCATCTTCATGGATTGATTCACCTTTTCAGCATCTGCAAAGACACACCAGGAGGGATCTGATTTCTCAGAGACGAGCTTTCCTCTGTGACAATTGTAGCTATAATGTGGTTGTAAAACTGAGTTGGTAAGTGGGAGCTCTGATTTTACAAGTTAACAGGCATGATGGATATATGAAGTATGTATCTATGTATGTGTAGGGCATGTGGCTTGGTGTGTGTGTGTGTGTTTGCATGTGTGCTAGGGAATGGATGGAGAATCTTTTGGATGGAGAGCTGTTCTATTCTGAAAACTGTGGAGTTGTTACCTTACATTGACACCATAGCAAGAATTATACTGTTGGGCTATTTTGAAGAGTCCAACCATTAATGCAAACAGCAGTGGAAAGATAGGGATGAAAATAGTAATGGGCCTTAAAAAGCATGAAAGGAGAAGTAAGCACGGGGCCTTGAAAGAAGGCTAAATTTGGACCAGACATCTGGGTTGTACTAACCCATTCATTTTAGGGTAACTTGAGATGGCAAGGGGGAAAAAAATCTCTGCAAGATAAACACAACACTAAAAATGTCTTGATTGATGTATGGGGTATAGGACAAAGGTTCTGAGTGGGCCCTACAAGAATATCTGTGTTAAGTAGAATACATCAGTCATATAAGCATGTCTGAAGGGTTAGCAAAACATTGTTAGTTATGAAAGCAGTCAGTTTGGTGACAGCTTAAGAGTACTGATTATGGCTAATTGGAAATTGTAGATAAGGAAGGGTTGTTCTTGTCATGTGTTCATACCCTCTCACAAAGCATGCTTTGATACCATGCGTTTAGAATTCATTTATTCCTTTGGTGACAAGCGAGAGGGAAGCATGATGATATAACCTGCCTCCTGACTCTCTGTATGCTCCTAGTCTCAGAGAACGTTGTGCCACCCAAAGCAGCAGGTGTGACCTGGGGGACAGAGCTTCATTGACCTTACAGGATCTAAAACTGAGGTTTTGTGATGAATTGACTTTTTTTCTACCCTACATCTGTTTCACTCTCATAGCTCATTTTCAAATTCAACTATCTGCTTGCAGGCACCTGGAGGCACCTGGAGGTGGGTTTGGGAGTGATTTAAGGAACTCAAGTGACTTGGAGTCATGTAACATTGCTTCCTGGTCTATCTTGATCTACTCAGGATCTGGTTAGTGTCTTAGTCCAAAAACCTTGGAGCCATCCTTGTGTCTCTTTCTCTCACATTCCCTAACCAGTCAGTTTTCAAGTTGTGTCAGCTCTACCTTCAACATATACCCAGAATCCAGTCATTTCTTACCACCTTCATGATGAGCATGCTGTCCTTGCCACCATTGTTTCTGGACTGGATTATTCCAACAGCCTCCCAACTGGTCTGCCCACTTCTGTCCTTGTGCCTTACAGTCTTGTCTGTTTTAACATCGTTTTGTCCAAAGTCCTCCAGTGGCGCCCATTTCACTCAAAGTGAAAGCCCAAGCTCTTATTATGGCCTACAAGGTCCCACACAATTTGATCTTGCAACTCTTGGGCTTCATCTCCTAGTCTTCACTCTTTCATTTATTCTACTGCAGAAACACTGGCTTTTTGCAGTTACTCAAGCATGCCTGCGTTGCTCTTGCCTCTGTGCCTTTGCTTACTTTGTTCCTTCTGTCTGGAACCCTTTTTCTCCAAATACCCACATGACTCACTTCCTTATTTCCTTTGTGTGTTAAATGCTACCTTCCTAAGAATGCCTCCTATGGCCAGCGTATTTAAAATTTCATACCCTCCCCTCAGTCATGTCCTGTCTCTCTTCTCTGATTTATTATTCTCCATTGCATTAACCACCATCTGCTACATATTTACTTATTTATCATCTAATTCCCCTGATAGAACTTAAATTCTATCAGGAATTTTTGTTGATTTTGTATGCTGCTATCTCCTTAGCAAGGAGCCCTGGTGATGCAGTGGTTAAGTGCTCAGCTGCTAACCAAAAGGTCAGCTTTTGAACCCACTTGCTGCTCCACGGGAGAAAGGTGTGGCAGTCTGCTTCTGTAAAGATTACAGCCTTGGAAACCCTATGGGGCAGTCCTACTCTGTCCTATAGAGTTGCTATGAGTCACAATTGACTTGACAGCATCAGGTTTGGGTATATCCCTAGCGCCTAGAATGTATATATGGTAGTATACACAGTCGTTGTTGTTAGGGGCTGTCGAGTCAGTTCCGACTCATAGCGACCCTACGTACTATAGAACGAAGCACTGTCCCGTCCTGCACCATGCCCACAATTGTTGTTATGCTCGAGCCCATTGTTGCAGCCACTGTGGCAATCCATCTTCTAGAGGGTCTTCCTCTTCTTTGCTGACCTTCTATTTTACCAAGCAGGATGTCCTTCTCTAGGGACTGATCCCTCTTGATGACACGTCCAAAGTATGTAAGATGTAATCTCGCCATCTTTGCCTCTAAGGAGCATTCTGGTCATACTTCTTCCAAAGCAGATTTGTTTGTTCTTCTGGCAGTCCATGGTATATTCAATATTCTTCGCCAACGCCACAATTCAAAGGCGTCAATTCTTCTTGGGTCTTCCTTATTCACTGTCCAACTTTCACATGCATATGATGCGATTGAAAATACCATGGCTTGGATCAGGCATACCTCAGTCTTCAAGGTGACTTCTTTGCTTTTCAACACTTTCAAGAGGTCTTTTGCAGCCAATTTGCCCAGTGCGATGTGTCTTTGATTTCTTGACCACTCCTTCTGTGGGTGTTGATTGTGGATCCAACAAGTAAAACGAAATCCTTGACAACTTCAATCTTTTCTCCGTTTATCATGACGTTGCTTATTAATCCAGTTGTGAGGATTTTTGTTTTCTTTATGTGGAGGTGTAATCCATACTGAAGGCTGTGGTCTTTGATCTTAATCAGTAAGTGCTTCAAGTCCTCTTCACTTTTAGGGAGTAAGGGTGTGTCATCTGCATATCCCAGGTTGTTAATGAGTCTTCCTCCAATCCTGATGCCCCGTTCTTCTTCATATAGTCCAGCTTCTTGGATTACTTGCTCAGCATACAGATTGAATAAGTGTGGTGAAAGGATACAACCCTGATGCACACCTTTCCTGACTTTAAACCACTCAGTATCCCCTTGTTCTGTTTGAACAACTGCCTCTTGATCTATGTACAGGTTCCTCATGAGCACAATTAAGTGTTCTTGAATTCCCATTCTTTGTAATGTTATCCACAATTTGTTATGATCCACACAGTTGAATGCCTTTGCATAGTCAATAAAACACAGGTAAACATCTTTCTGGTATTCTTTGCTTTCAGCCATGATCCATCTGACATCAGCAATGATATCCCTGGTTCCAAGTCTTCTTCTGAATCCGGCTTGAATTTCTGGCAGTTCCCTGTCAATATATTGCTGCA
>NW_004444030.1:5545214-5546641 GCF_000243295.1 Trichechus manatus latirostris | reverse complement strand
AGTTCCCTGTCAATATATTGCTGCAGCTGCTTTTGAATGATCTTCATGTATACATATACATATATATATATATATATATAGTAGTAAATATATATTTGCTGAATGAATGAGTGAACGAATGTCTCAATTCTTATTCCTGGTATCAGGTCCTGGCATTGTTCTGATAAGCATGTTCTGATTCAGACTCTGTGTCTGAGGTCTCTGCCTTAATAGCTTACCATGCCCTTGGCCCTTATTTACTTGGACCTGTTTTTCTGTCATTGTCACCCTTCCACTCCATCCAGCACTCGTTTGTTCTTGAACCTCAATCTTGTAAAATGGGGCTATCCTTTCCTACCAGCCCTCTCTGAGGCTGACTGCTAGTCTGCCTGCCAAAGTCCCTTTACATGATCTGTTTTTAGATTTCCTCTTGCCCTTCTACCCACTGTCATGGTACTTCTGTTATTGTTCACCATACTTCTTTGATGCCTGCAGGAATTACTGCCTACTGTCTGTCACCATGCATCCCAGCTATTGTCTTCCAGCACTGTGATTCCACTGGTCACCTGTGTCACTGATAGGTCCAGTTTGGATTACACACGTGGTTTCGTTTTCTTTTCATATTCAAATTAAATGACCAAGTCCGCATCCCATCTAGTGTGAAAAGATCTTTCTCTTATCCTGGAGTATTTTATCTCATTACAACAAGAATCTCAGGGTCTTAATCTAAAGAGTCATACCAAGGAAAGAAAAGCAGAAAATCTACTTAGTCTATGGGAAAGCCTGGGCTGTTTTCACTGCCACATGGTGTCACTGTTGAAGCACAGGCAGCCTGGCATGTTGGTGTTGCCCTTGTTTGCTGGCAGGAGAGCTGAAGTTACCTGGTGCTGCGTAGGTGGCATACTACCACTGATACCTGGCAGTTCAGCAGCCTGGAGTGATCTTGTCCCCTGAACAAAGATGCTTCTGTGACCCGGGGCTGCCCAGCTCTGGGTGATAGGCTGGAAAAGGAAGTCCTGCTCTTCAATACTACCCTCAGCTGCTGCCACTCCATGCCAGTGTAGCCCTGGACTCCCAGTATTACTACTGCTTGGGTGCTCAGGTCATTAGTTCAGACACACACATATACACATTCATACACACTTCCCCCAATACACATTAGAGGGACTCACCTCTAAGAGGTTTCCAGCAGTTTCCTGTGGAGCCTGGAAGCTGACTCTCCTCTAAACCCTGAGTTCTGATCCTGAGAGTCAAGGAAGCCTTTCCCTTTCTTTGACTCAAAGCCTGCTTCTTTGTGTCCAGGAAAAATAACATTTCTTTTAGAGGAAAACCCCATCTTTTTTTTTTTTTTGTACAGTTTTTTTTTTATTGTTGTAATTAAATGAAGTTTACACTTCAAGTTAGTCTCCCATACAGAATTTTTTTTTTTACATACATTGTTATGAGAC
>NW_004444030.1:5511567-5544239 GCF_000243295.1 Trichechus manatus latirostris | reverse complement strand
GTGTGCTGTCCTTCCCTTCACCTAAGATGATTCTTATCTACTATCTAGTTAGTGAATAACCCTCACTCTCCCTCCCCACCCCCGTAACCATCAACGAATGGGAAAACCCCATCTTATTACACATATAGTTAGGCTTACGATACAGGTACTTGTCTCACGCAATTGGATGTGTGCACTTTCCAGACTGCCCAATCCTTCCTGGTCTGACTGCTGTATTTACTTCTTTTGTTCTTGCTTACGTCATAGAATATGACAGAGTTTGACTTTGAATGGGAAAAGAAACCCAAAGTGAATAACTATACGGACAATGCTATGGAACAACAAAGAAAGAGCAAGATGACCCTGAACAGATCACTCATTTCATTTGCACATTAATAATAAAAACAATGATGACAATAGTTACCACCCATTAGAAAACTAATGTGTGCCTGGCACTTTTAGGTGCAGCATCTCATTCAATCTTTATCACAATCCTGAAGGGAAGTTTTATTAATACAATGCAGATGTGAGAAAGCTGAGATGCAGAGAAGTTAAGTAATTCATAGCACAAAGCCATAAGCAGCAAAGCCAGGATTTAAACTTAGGTCTTTCAGAATCTTTCCAATGTACTCCACTTACTCTTTAATTAGTAACTGAGCAATTACTGAGTGTCTCAGGTCCATAACTATTGAGGGATGCATACATTATTGGTTGTCCCAGTCTGACTGCTGAAACTATTCACCTACCATTCTGAATGGTCCCATTCCTTTGGTTCTGGAAGTGTGTGTTTCAGCTAGCATCTGTTTTCCCTTTTGGAATATTTCTGTTTCAACTCCTTCTTTTAGAGTGATTTGATAGTTTTCTGATCTGCTTGTTCATGTCCCAGATGAAAGAAAGGAAGGAGACACCAGCACCCTTGACCCATGGAGCAGGATGGAGAAAGTGACCCTTTGAAACACGTTGGAGCACTATCCTTATTGGCAGAATCAGCCCTGGGTCTCCAATAAACGTGAGGATGTACTTGGTGAGAGATGTTCTCTTTTGAAGTGTGATCAAAGCTCTGGGCGTAAGGATTACTAGCAAGGTTCAATCTTTCTTTTCTTCATCTCAGAGTTTAAATGACTCCTGTAATTGATAGGCATTGTAGTCACAAAATGAACTTCTATAGTGGAGAAGCTAAAAGACCACTTCCTTGGAAAACAGTAAGAATTTCTCTCATTTGGTGTTGCTGTCATCTCACACTGATAATTCGGTAGAGCTCCGACTGTGACCTGGTAACAGTTTCTATCATATGACTCAGAAAAACCCCAGGTTCCTCCTACCCAACTTGAGGTCATTAAAATGCTTGAGTAAACTTCTGAGTTCCCCTCTGTTTAATGGAGATGATAGTGAATGGAGAGAGAAACTTATGTAGGAGGTGCGTCTGGGCCAGGCATCAAAATGCCACAGGAATTATCTCAAAAGAGGAACATTAGCATTTTGCAATGCCTGCATATAAGCATATTCAAGGATTCCAAATCCTCTTGTATTCTGGCATGTTTTCTTGGTTTGTCTTAAGTATTTCCATATATGAATTATTTAATTATATTGTCGTGTTTTCGATATCTTAACAGCACATTCCAGGGAGGTGGGCACATCTCCAAATGAGGAAAACTAAGTATCTTAACCTTTAAACTAAACTACTTAATATGCAAATTTTCCGTTTTCTTCTCTGAAATTGAAGTAGGGGAAGAAAAATGACGGAGGGTCTAAAGTTCTTAATCCTGAAAGCTTCTACCCACATGAGGGGGTTCTATTGCCCAATTGTCTCACTTTTACTGAAGCTTACAGGCATTCAGAGCTTTAATTTACATAGGAAGGGTCACTAGTGTTGCAGTGATAACAGCTTCCATGCTTAACTTATTTCCCTTCCTGATTGTAACAACTCATACATTTTGGTTTACTTCTACTTGAGGATAATGGTGTAGAACTAAAACACTTTTCATTTAGTAAATGGATTTTACTTGAAATATGTACTCCATTAATTTTCCCAATCATGTATAGGCCCTACCATTCATTATTGAATGCCATGCGATGTCTTGCTTTGGTGATAAACTAGGCACGTCAGATGTTTAGTGTTATTTTTAAAAAAAGTTATTCTTCTGCCTCTTCAATAAGCCAGTCTTAACTTTCCCTCTTGATTATGTGAGAAGTTGAAACATAAATTTATGTATCTGGCATTAGGAATTAGAATTTAGAGTCTAGAGATTCTCAAGTGCACTTTCTACAGTATGCCCAAAGTAAAATTGATGAAACAAGGTAGCTAACTAATAAAAATGAGGACTGTCAGCATTCCAGTTTCTGGTTAAAATTCACAGGACTAAAATATTCCAAAAATACAACGGAGTCTACTCCAGAGTAATAAAAATAAATCCTTTCCTAAAGAATAAGAACATTCAGCATCTGTGATGCTTGCTGCAACTCTAGCTTTGAGTCTATAAGGTTATACCAGGGATCATAAACCCAAATGTTGATGGGGCCAGGCCAGTAATATTAATTTATGAGAACTGAGGTGAACTAGAGAGTACTCATACTATCTGAAAGGGGCAGCTGCTCCTCAGCGCTTGCTAATTGTTATCATGTGGAAACGTGGACCTGGCCCTGTTGGCACCTCACCTCTTCAACAAAAGTCGTAAATCCAGATACGTATGTGAAAGTTCCTGTACCCTTGGTCTAGACTTTCACAGGCTGTTTTATTTTATCTTAGGTATCATCCCTGCATCTCAAATAGCTGTCGCCAGGGAAATAATTGTGTCTGACATTTTGGCTGCAGGAGTCAATAATCCAAACTTTCCCTAAGGGTAGTCAACAGAGAGGGAGGCCTACACATTATTCTATTGATTGTACTTTTATTTATTTTTTTGTACAAGATAAATTTTTAAAAACAATCTAACATAAGTTATGGATGAAATAATTACATAACTAAATAATATATACACCCTAATTGCTCACCTTTCATGAATATGTTTAAGGGATTATACAATTTGGAGTAAAATCTAAAGATCTGCATATACTTTCTTGGCTAAATGTACACTATTGTTAATCATTAACCTTACTTTGCTCTTTGAGGGCAGTAGAGACTTTGAACTCATCGTAGACACAGAGGACACAGACCCAAATCTCAGTTCTTTTGGTACTTTGGGTTCCCAGTCTCTTTGGTTGCAAGAGTGCATACTTATTTTTCTTCTGTCTTTTATTCCTCTTTAATGGGATAGACCTGTTTACAAAACATCCCCATCGATGTGAAGACTCTGTTAAATTCAGTTGAATGTATTCGTTCATATTTCTCGATTAACGTCATCTACATGCTCCAAATTCCTAACTCATATAACCTTGAATGAATTACTTAACCCCTTCATGCATGAGCTCTAATATAAGGGTGTTAGACTCAACATAAGGATCCTCCTCAGCCCCCTTGGATAATGCACTAAGTTCTCTGGTTTTCAGGTTTTTTCCATCCTCTGCCTAGGGGATAGTTCCCTCATTTCTATACTATAACAATTCTAGACAAGACAGTCTTAGTCAAGACTGAGCACAAGTGTCATCTCCCCTGAAATGTCTTCCTACCCCACTGTGGTTTACATACTCCTCTTCCTTCTCTTCCACTTTCCCAATGAAGAGTGCATCCATACCTGTGTTATAGCATTTACTATTCAGTGCTGAATGTGTGTGCAATGTATGTATGTGTGTCTAGTCCTTGTATGCTTCAAAAATAGGGACAACCTCTTTAATCTTATATTTCTAGCATGTAGTGCAGTTCTTGGCACAGGATAGGCACACAATGAATGAACAAACTCTCAAACTCTTAATTTTAGCAAATTATTTTTTCCTCTGCATAGGTTTAGAATACATTTTAAACAAAACGTGGTTTAATTTCAAAATAGTGGGTTTCTTCAAAGCATCTAAGATCCCAATCATTCTAATAATAATAATAGTTGTTGGGCTAACAGATAGGTTGGTTCCTACTTAAACTCCTTATCATACGTGTTTATACATATTTTTAGATGCTGATGACTTTAATCAGAACAATACAGAAGCCCAAATTTGTTGTCCTAACCTAAATGGCTCATCTTTGCATTTGGGTCTTAAGGATTTACTACCCATCCAGACCAACACTCACATACATTTGATGTTCTGTACACTGGTTTCTTATTCGGGATTGTTATGTAAGTGCAGATTAGGTTCAGGATATGATAGATTGTGGTTATTCTTTACAAAATGGAAGATGATCTGATTTTAAACATAGTTAAAAGATTCTTGGAGATATGAAGAATGCTTATATTTGCCTCAGGGATATTAACCAAGAAAAGAAAACACCTTTAGTCCAAACTTCATTGAAATTACATTTAAAGATGCCTCAGCCAATTCATCATATGCAGAAAAATCACCTAAAAGAAACACTTGTGTTGTAGCTTTTATATTATTTAGCTTTATGTAGTGAATAAATATATTTAAAGAAGCATGTTCAAACCTCCAAGAATAGAACCTCAGCTTATAATATACAACACTGATAACTTTACACTGATAAGATAGAGGGTTTCATCAACTTACAATGGCTTGACTTGAGAGCAACACGCAGAACTGATTAGATGGTAAGTCTCTACCCAATAAAATCTGGATCCAGAACCTAAAACTCTGGATTGCTCTTGTTTGGTTCTACTGACTTGAGGGCCTGTGGTTATCACAATAAGTGGAATTAGAAAACTCTGCATCTGTAATTCAAACCTTCAGGAATTTTTAAAAACTCTGACTTTATCAAGAAGTAGATTATTCTAATTGTAATTGCTATGGTTGTGTGTCAACTTGGCTGGGCCATGATTCTCAGTGGTTTGGCAGTTATGATGTAGTTTGGCAGTTGTATAATGACGTGATCACCTCCATGATGAGATTTGATATAATGTGATCACCTCCACGATGGGATCTGCTGTAAGTAACCAATCAGTTGAAAGGACATTTCCTTGGGGTTGTGGCCTGCATCCAACATAGGTGGACTTCCTGGCAAGACTCCTGGGCTTTTGTTCACTCTGGATTCTGCACCTGGTTCCTGTTCATCTGACCTCTGGTTCTTGGGACTTGAGCTAGCTGCTTACCTGCTGTCTTGCCTGCTGATCTTGGGAGTCATTGGTCTTTGCAGACTGTGAGCCAGAGTCCTGCTGTCTGACTTGCCGACCTTGGGTTCCTGCAGTCTCTAAAACCACGTCAGCCATTTCCTCTTGGGTTTAACAGCCCCTTCAGCTACATAAATCAGGAGAAGTCTCCAGCCTGACCCACGGACTTGGGATGTTGCATTCTCTAAAACCACATAAGCCATTTCCTCTGTATAAATCTCTCTCTACATATATTTATATGCTTTACTGGTTTTGCTTCTCTGGAGAACTCAGCCTAAAACACTAATATACTGGTCAGAAGAGATAACCAAAAAGCCAAAAACAAAAATAAAAACAACAAAATTGTTGCTGTTGCATTCCTGCTCATGGGGGTGACCTCATACATATCAGAATAGAAAAGTGTTCCATAGAGTTTTCATGGCTGTGACCTTTCAAAAGTAGATTGCCAGGCCTTTCTTCCAAGGCACTCTGGGTGGGTTCAAACTGCCAATTTTTCAGTTAGTAGCCAAGCTTTTAACCATTTGTGCCTCCCAGGAACTCCAACCAAGAAACAGAGGGGAGATAATATTTTATTGTTTTTGAGACAACCACAATACTTACCCATGAGTGGGCAATGGAAGCTTTGACTTTCATCAACACTAGTAATTGCTATCCAGGTGATTTGTCATCACTACAGGGAACAGTCTTTTATGTGCCAGCATGGAAAGGGCTGGTTAACCACTTAACCACTGGGATTTTCTAGAAGTAATTAGTCAGCTTGCATATCTTCAGAAGGCAACTCCAACTCATATCCATCCTGATCATTGTTTCTTAACAAGATTGGAAGAATTCTTCTGCCCAAGGAGGTTTTTGGCATCTATAAATCAGGTTTTGGGTGGTGCAGAACTTCTGGAGGTTTGGGAATTTTCCAGTGCTGTCACTGCAGAGGAATAGGACTAGAGCTGGGAAAAAGGAAAAGTACGGTCAGCCCACTACTCCCTTTTGATTCTCTTGAATAATATTGGCTACTTCTGAGGTCAAATGCCCAAAGGCTCTTGGAGGGAGCCCCACTTTATTTTTCAAGGTCATGGATTAAAAGACTGAACTCTACTGCCTTCTTTAGGATGTTCAGAGACCAGTCTTTAAAGCAGCTTGGATGGATGAAAGACCATTCATTGAAGGACACATGCATTAGTGGTTAATAACATGGCTCTACAAAAAGCAGAAATCTATAATTATTTTCATTTGAATAAATAGATGTGCTGTACCATACAATAAAGTGTATTTAAGTATTTCAATTTAATGAAAATTCAGGTTATTCAAAGGCTAGTCCCTTCGGTCAAAGGGCTTATATATTATACCATAATGATGAGCTCATAGACCTGTAGAGCCTTTTATTTAAACATACTCTCAGAGGGTTCTCAGTAACCTCCTAAAACTTTTACTCTCGTGTATTGCTAATAGATAAAGTCAAGAATTCTGACCTTCCAGAAGACCATTATGGTCTTGGTCATCATCATTATTGATTCTGTAGTGAGTCAGGTTCAATTTTGATTTAGGATTAAGCTATTACTTTTGATGAGGTAGATGAACTCTTTTTGGATCCCCATGGTTATCAGGAGTTAGTCACAGAAGTTAAAATCCAGTTCTTAAAAAATATATAGGGTCTCAAAGCCAAGGAACATTATTGTCCAAATTCATGTTGATAAAGAGAATGTGATAGTGAAAGTCTACTTTTTTAAAAACAAAAAAAAGCTAACCAATCAAATGGAAAAACAAACAAACGCCCTCTCATCTCTAGGCTATCCCAACTGTTTCCATCTACCTGACATTTTACTTTCCATTTCTCTCTTGTTGGCCTCCTCTCCTAGCCACCTGTACTCAATCTCTCTTAATTTGCTATTTACTTCAGACCCAATCTTTGCTGGCCATCAAAAAAATAAGTATGGAACTCTGTACTTCCCTTTATTTAGAGAGCTCGTCTCTTCGGTTAAGGGCAATGATTTTGAAATCAGATGGAACTGAGTTCAAGTCTCAGCTTCACCTCTTACTAACTTTGTGACATTCCACAAGTTATTTAACCCCTCTAAGCCTCAGTTTTCTTATCTGTAAAATGAGGGTAATAATACATGTCTGAAAGTGTTGTTGTAAAGAGTAAATGAGACAGGCACGTTAAGTGTTTAATACAGTGCATGGCAGGTTAAGTCCTCAATAACATTATTGTTGCTTTTAATAATATGCTATCTTTTTTTTTTCCTAATGCTCCACTTCAATAGTTGAAACTTTTCTATTACTTTAGCTGCCATTGTGTTTACCTTCTTCTGAACTGCTATAGGAATTACTCTCGATACTTATTTTGAGAATTTTTGGTATAGTGGAATGAGCACTTGAGTAGGAGTCAGAATGATCTGGGTTAGATTCCTGGCTCTGCCATGTACTAGCTAGAATTTGGGTGAGTGACTTAAACTTTTTGAGGCTTGGTTTTCTTACATAAAATAGGAATCAGCGGTGCCAACCTCATAGGAATTTTGCAAAGATCAAATAAGCTAACTATAGCTAATTTTTATTGAAAATAAATACTAGGTCCTGTGCTAAATTCTTCATATGCATTAATCTCATTTAAACCTCTAAATAAGGAGCCGTGGTGGTTGCTGACCTGAAAGACTGGTGGTTCGAAACCATCCAGTGGCTCAGTGAGAGAAAGACCTGTTAATCTGCTTCCATAAAGTTTAGAGCCAAGAAAACCCTATGGGGGAGTTCTGATCTGTCGCATGGGGTCGCTATGAGTTGAAATTGACTTTACAGCACACAACAACAACAACAAAGCACTGAACAACTTCCGAGGTGGTTACCCTTATTATCTCTGCGTGTGGATGAAGAACCAGAGACTCAGAGAGGTGAAGTTACTCGCAGGGGTGGCGGTGGGATTTGAACCAATGTGTGGCTGACACCAAAGCATGTGCTCATGACCATCACAACGTGTTATGCAAGAGCTTCCTATTTTCTGAAGTTTGATACCAGTGAACAGCCTGAGTATCGTTATACACTCAGCACCGTTGAACTGTTTCACGTGTATAATTCATTCCCCCAATGCAATGGTAAACTTCTTCAGAACATATGGCAGGTTTTGTATATTGGTTTGTTCTCCTTTTCCCAGTACCTAGAAAAGCACTGAATTGTTATAGGCATTTAATAAACATCTTGTTGATTTAAATGTGTACTCTTAGCTTTCTCTGCTCCTGAGGACTTTCCTGAAATCTTTTGTGTTAGCTCTAGGCAGTGATGTTTGAAATTAGTTGTCAATAGTAACAATGGCGCAATAATGATGATAACAGGATAGCTGAGAGTTCCTGAACTCTTTCACTGTACCGGGTAGTTTACATGGATTATCTCATTTATCCCTCACAACAATTCTAGAAGTTACATACTATAATTAACCCATTTTACAGTCGAGGAAACTGAGCCTTGGAGCAATTATGTAACATGTTGAAGGTCACAGTGCTAATAAAAGGTGAAACTTAGAAGCCCCAATTTGAAGTTAGTAGTCTGATTCCAAGGAGGCCTGGTGGTGTAGTGGTTAAAGCACTTGGCTGCTAACCAAAAGGTTGGTGGTTCAAGCCGTTCCATGGGAGAAAGATGTGGCAGTTTGCTACCGTAAAGATTTACAACCTTGGAAACCGTATGGGGCAAGTCTACTCATAGGGTCGCTCTGAGTCGGAATCAAATTGATGACTGTGGGTTTGGTTTGGGAATCTGATTCCAGAGACTGAACTCTTCTTAAAAATAGGCATTAGATGAACAAAACATTCCCTGACCACCTCACAATTTCTTGTTTTACAACTGTTCACTACAAAAAACTCTTTCGGTAAATAGGTTTTCTTTCAATGTGTATATTTGACCATTTCAACTCTTAAGCGCTGGTCTGAAAACTCTATCACAGAAAAAAAAAAGTTGACATCGAGTCAATTCCATGTATGTCAGAGTAGAACTATATTCCATAGGGTTTTCCATGGCTGGTTTTTCAGAGGCAGATTGTCAGTTCTGCCTTCCCAGGTGCCTCTGGAAGGACTCAGACCTCCAACATTTAGGTTGGCAGCTGAGCGTATTAACATTTGTACAACCCAGGGACTCCTTTCTATTACAGAAGCCTCTGAAAATTCTGCACCCCTATAACTATTGTACTCAGCTTGGCCATGGGCGTTGTGACCCTTTTACTTCTACCTCCTTGGTCCCTTACTTTCCATCTGATATCAGAGAGGTCTGTGGTGACTGAGGTCTTACTTCTGTCTGAATCAGCCCTTTTGCAGATTTTCCTATCTTCACGGCTTGTTCATTATTCTTTTATCACAGACACATCTCCATGATGTGGGCCCAGAATTCTGAGTCACCATGTTTACTTGAGTCAAAGAAAGTTACAAAGACAATGGAAAAATCTTTTATTTATTATTTGCCATAAACCGTGTGCTGATCTGCTGGGCAAGGGAGAATCCCTCTACTCTGGATGGAAAATTTCAATACCATTCATAGCTTAATAGTGGATAGAGCTGAAATGAAGCCATCTGGCCAGAAGTACTAGAAATAATCCATCGGTATGTACAAAGAGGATATAGAGGATAATTGATAGACTGTAGGGCCTCTGTTCCTATTGCCCTTTACCAGATATTCTTCTTCAGTTTGCGGATGGCACGACACTGTTCATCTTGACTAGCCCAGTTTATGAAACAAACACAGACACACAGTCAGAAGACTATCGCTTTTTTAAAAAATATTTTAGAAGACCATAGTTTTTTAATGCCACATTCTATCCTATGTCCCTGTGACAGCCATGTAAAATCATACCATCTTTAAAATAGAGGTGATGTCCACAGCAGGCATGTAAAATAGGCATATTTAGCATAATGTCTAAGTAGCCCTGGTGATGCAGTGATTAAGCTCTCGGCTGTTAACTGAAAGGTTGTCTGTTCGAACCCACCAGCTGCTCCGTGGGAGAAAAGACCAGCAATCTGCTCCCGTAAAGATTACAGCCTAGAAAACCCTATGGGGCAGTTCTACTCTGTCATGTAGGGTCGCTATGAGTCAGAATTGACTCGACAGCACACAGCAACCACAGCATAACATCTACGCAGACACAGATACGATTATAGATAATTTTAGTTTTTGTGTCTTCAGTTTCTGGGTTGATACCCTCCATGATATATTTTTGTTTCCTCCCTGCTCAGTTGATATATCCATCTATCAACACTTTTTCTCCATTTTTCTAAGTTTCTGGCATTTGTCTGCTGTCATATATGCTATCAATCTTATACCTTTTGTATCTAGTTTTACCAAGCAAGTTCTTGTTTTCAATGTTTTAAACAATTCCATCACTCCATGAAGCCTCCCTTGACGAACCTCAAAGGAGTTGATTATTTTTTTTCCATTTAATTCTCTCATGATTTGCCTTTATTAATATTGGACCCTGACTTATCTTGTTTAAAAACTTTTTATTGTAGTATAATGATATATGGTAAAATACACATATCATAACTATAGAGCTAACTCAATCTTCTCAATCTGAACACCCCAATGCAACCAGAGTACAGTTCAGGAAACAAACCTTTATCATGACTTCTAACAGCATAGATTAGTTTTGCCTATTTTTGAACTTTATATAAATGGAATCATACCATATGTACTCTTTTGCTTAAAATAATTTTTTCTTACAGTTTGAAATTGAGCTATGAATAAGATTGAAATATGCCATTTATATGTATCCTTGAATCTCTTTTATCTTTTGTTGTTGGTTTTTTTTTTTTTTTTTGGTTTTGTTGTTAAAGACACTGTGATGTTAATTCTGTAGCATTTCCAGCCATCTTACTTTGCTGATTGCATCCTTTAGTGTTTCTTTCGACATGTGCCCGTCTATAGTATTTTCTGCAAATTGGTGGTCTGATACAGAGACATGATCACATTCAGGAAGAATATGAGTCTGGCTTTCTCCTTTTGTGATGTCATCAGCCACTGATAATCATTGCCTGGCTCCTGGATAAAGATATGGAAGGAAGCAGAGATTAAGTGATTTGGTCAAAGTCTCAACGCACGCAAGTGGCACAGCCAAAACTAGAGCTGGGGTCTTCTGGAGCCCGATCCAGTGCTCTTTACACCACCGAGTAGAATTAAGGGCTGGAATAGACATTTAAACAAAAAAGAAATACAAATGGCCAATAAGCACATGAAAAGATGCTCAACGTCATTAGTCACTGTTGTTGTTGTGTGCCGTTGTGTCGATTGTGACTCATAGCAACCCTACACGACAGAGTAGAACGGACTTATAGGGTTTCCTAGGCTGTAATCTTTAAAGGAGCAGATTGCCAGGTCTTTTCTTCCCTGGAGTGGCTTAAACCACAATGAGATATCACTTCATCCCCACTAAGATGGCTATCATAAAAAAATGGAAAATAACAGGTGTTAGTGAAAACGTGGAGAATTGGAACCCTCATCTATTGTTGGTGGGAACGCAAAATGGTCACTGTGGAAAATAGTTTGGAAGTTCCTCAAAAAGTTCAGTATAGAATTACCATATGATCCACCAGTTCCACTCGTAAGTATATGCCCAAAAGTACCGAAAGCAGGAACACAAAGAGATACATGTATACCAATGTTCTTTGCAGTGCTATTTATAATAGCCTAAAGATGGAAACAATCTACATGCCCATCAGCAGATGAATGGATAAATAAAATGTGGTACATACATACAATGGAGCATTACTCTGCCATAAAGAGAAATGAAGTTCTGATATATGCTACAACCTGAATGAACCTTGAAAACATTAAGCTGAGTGAGATATGTCAGTCACAGAAGGACAAATATTGATTGACCCACTTATATGAAATATCTAGAATAGGCAAATGTATAGAGTCCAAAGTTTAACAGAAGTTACTAGGGGGTCGAAGAGGGGAGAAGAGGAAGTCATTTCTTTGGGGGCACTGAGTTTCTATTAAGAGTGATGGAGAAATTTGGAAATGGATAGTGGTGACGGTTGCACAATATGATGAACATAACTAATGTCACTGAATTGTACATGTAAAAAATGTTGAAATGGCAAATGTTTTGTCTTATATATATATATATTTATTACACACACACGCAAATAAAAACATTGAACTGTAATTTCTGAATGCAATTCGCATATACTTTTACTTGCTATTGACTCAAATAGCTGACTTTAGCTTTTGTGTCCCCTCTGTTTGGAAGGCAGGGGCCATGTTCCTTGCTGCTTCTCTGGTGCACGACATTATTGATAATGGCAGTGGTTTTATGTGAAGACAAAGAGAAACGGCCTACTTTTTCTTGGTACTTTTATTTTAGAAGGATGATATCTATTAAATTCAGTGAAATAAGATTTAAAAAGCACAGACTATGTGCTCAGCAGTGTGATAATATAAATTAAAAGAAGGATAAGATAGAATCCCTGCCATTGAGGTGCTCCTAAACTTTTTTTAAAAGAATCTGAAATCTAGGAAGGACCATTCAAATGGGTATGGTTAGTGGAGAAAAGAACTGGTCTCTGAGTGTGAAGATGGGGATTAAAGCTTCACCTGTGTTGTTTTCTGGCTCTGTGAGAATGGTCAGGGAGTTTAATGACTATGAGTGTTAGTTTCTATATATATTAAAAAATGGGCATGAGACTCACTTTGCCTTGTCCCACAGAGTGGGTATGAGGTTTGGATGAAATAATGATTGTGGAAGATCTTTACACTAATAATGATATTACATCATACCTGCTTGGACATTGGAAGGGTCAAATAACCAACCCATTATTATAATGTAACCCATTATTATCAGCACACAACAACAACAACAACAAGCTCATAAGGATTTAAACATTCTGAATGACAAAAATAAGTTAAAAGACAATTTGAACAACTACAGTAAAACCTGTGGAAGCCAAAACGTGTGCAAGGAAGAAACCTGTCAGAGAAAGAAAACACAAATATTTTACACTAAAATGAGTGAGAGAAAAATGGTAACATTGCACACTTGTCAAAGGTGAAAAGTTTGTGAGACCAGGAAATGAAGGGAGTTCCGGCTCTCACAGGTATCACTGTATGATTATTACAGCATTTTTCCTTTGAGCAAACCCAAGTCTTCCTTTCTGACTCCTGTCCATGGATTCTGGTCATTCTCTTCCAGGTTCACAGTTTAAATGGAAATTTCTCTTTCTTATGTCAGTCCTTCAGATATTTGAAGAAAGCTGTCTTGGTGTTTCTGTTTTCCAGGCTAACCATCCCCCCAACTCATGTGATCTTTCTTGCCACACTACGGTTCTAAACGAGTGCTTCTTAACTTGCAGTAGACATCCGTATCACCTAGAAGTTTTATTTTAAAAACTTGTGTAGTTTGAAAAGCTCTCCAGATGATTCTTAAGTTCTAAAGTATATTCATATCTTAACCCTTAGTGCCCAATGGTACACATAGCGACCATGTATTTTTCAGCCTCTGGGGTTTATTGGAAAGCTGCTGTCCCACTGACAGTGTGTACTGCTGCAAGGCGGGGGCCTTTATGACTGTTTGAAGCTGAGGAAATGGGTGTGTGCTGCAAATTACTGTTTTTACAGGGTATTGTACGAGGTGTCTATGAGTTGGAAATGACTCAGCGGCAACTGATTTGGTTTGGTTTACTGGTCTGAGGTATTTGAAATTTTTGGTAGGAAAAATAGAAATTTTGAAAATTTTCGTTACACGTATGTACCGATAGATCCCGGTGGGGACTCTGGGATATAATTAGTGGTATTTCATATATACCTCTAAACACTTAGGGTACGCCTTGTGGGAGGGGGCAACAACAACAAAAATCTGTACTACCTACCAAAAATTCAGATACACTCAATGATTTAGCATGCTTCCATTAATGAGAACACAAGCAGACAAACGCAAAAAAATTCAAAGCAGAAAATAATTAGGTCACCCAAGGATTAAATCGCCTCTGAAAATGTCAAACTTGCCAATATCCTTCTTAAAATTTGAATCACTAATCCAAACAAATACTACAGAAGTATGCAGACCAGTTGAATTAGGATATGCTAGCAGTTGTAACCAATAAATCAAAACGTGGAAATGGCTCAAAACAATAGATGATTTTCCTTGCTTATAAAAATTTAAAATAAGTTTTCCTGATGGGTGGGTGCTTCTCTCCCAAGTATTGATTCAGGGACCCAGGTTCATTCCATCTCATGGTTCTGCTGTCTTTAAAACATGAGCTCCAGGGTCATTCGACTCACGTGCATCAGGTTGGAAAAATAAAAAAAAAAGAATTTGAAGCATACAGACATTTTTTTATGGGCCTAGCCGGAAGTAGTCTGCATCACTTCAGCTCGTAAAACCACGCGGCCACACCTAACTGCAAAAAAGCCTGGGAAATTTATACCTAGGGAGAGAAAAATGGGGTTCAGGATACAGCTAGGCCGTCTCTACTGCACAAGTGTGTAATATGCCATGCTTATTTCTTTTGACATTATAAATATCACCCTGGTGACACAATGATTAAGTGCTCAGCTGCTAACCAAAACGTTGGCAGTTTGAACCCACCCAGCGTCTCCACGGAAAAAAAAAACCTTGGTGATCTGCTCTGGTAAAGATGACAGCTTAGGAAACCCTATGGGGTGGTTCTACTCTGCCATGTAGGGTCGCTATGAGTCAAAATCGACTTGTCAGCACACAACAACAACAATAACAATGAAGCTCATAAGGATTTAAACATTCTGGATGACAAAAACAAGTTAAATAAGTTAAAAGACAAGTGTAGACAGAAAGAAAATGTTTATAACATCCCTTAATGTTTTAAGTAGCCATGTCATACGGTTGACTTATATTGAAGTTAATAGTCAACTAATTTTTTTACTTTTTTTCATAAGAAACACTAAGTCAGATTCCTCCCACCCCCATTCTATGATCATGCAATTGCTTTTTAAAACCTAAGTTCAGGTCCATTGTTCTAAATCTTTCAAGCTACTGTCATATATATTAGCTAGCTTTGTATCAGTCATACATTTAGTAATAACTTCTCCTTTTCTCTATAACAAACACATCAGATACAGAGAAAAGGTGCAATATGTGTTATAAAATATAATTGGCATTATAGGATATTAATTTGTATTTATTAAGTGTTTAATTTTTTTTTAGGCACTGCTAAATGCTTTTTTAATTTTCACAACAACCTCATGAAGTAGATATTATTTTCACTGTAAAGACGAGGAAATTGAGGCTTACAGAGTCTAAATCATTTTCCCAAAGCCACATTGCTACTGTCAGAATCCAGATTCAAATCGAGCTCTATCTTACTTCAAAGATGGCTTTTTCATCTTTCTTTTATGTCACCTCCTATGGATCACAGCCTACGAAACCGTATGGGGGAGTTCGATTCTGTCCTACAGGGTCGCTATGAGTTGGAAGCTATTCGATGGCACACAACAAGAACAACAATATAGGCAATATACTTGATAAAATACCAAAATAGATGGAGAGCAAATGTGGCAAATATAATCAGGGAAGATTTTGTGAAAGTTAAGATTTGTTCTGATCCAAACTAAAGGGTAAGATTTGGATAGGTAGAAAAGAGGATAAAGGACAAGGGCTTATTTATGTCATGTTTTCTCTGAGAAGACCCAACCAATCATTAATCTTTTGAGCCTTGGCAGATAAGGATGAGTTTGTGTACCATCAGAATGAGACTTGGAGGTATGAGAAATTTAGGTCTTGTATTATGTCACTGTGGTGGTGACTGCAGTGGCCTGAGCCTCTTCAGGCTGCATCAGTTGCCAGATTTTGTCTTCGTGTGTTTTCAAGGAGACTCGACTCAAGGAGACTTAGATATCCATAACTGAACATAGGAAATTTTCATGTAAGAAGCCACTAAAAGAAGTAAATATTAATATGTCTTCTCTGCAATTAGTCTTGGACAACTTGCTGATTTCTAAAGCTATGTCTCCGCCTGGTGGGATATAGTGGAATTACAGTAAATCCACAGGGGCCACAGGTAGAATGATGATTAAAGAGGCTATGAAAATTATTGAACTAATAATAGAAAACAAAGTGAGAGAAATAAAGAAAGAAGGAAGGGAAGAAAGAAGGGAGGAAGGAAGGGGATGGACAGAAGGGAGAATGGAAGGAAGACAGACCAACAACAACAATAAAAATATGCAATTTCCTGCAGTTCTTTTTTTTTTTTATTGCATTGAACTACTTACGATGTATTGATTTCCTACCCATAGAGAACTATACAGTTTTTTCTGCATGCACTGTTAGAATATTGATTGGAAAGCATCAATAGTATTCCATTTAAGGGCTGTTGCACTTCTCAAAAAGCCTTGCTTTGTTTACTAGTATATATTTAACGAAAGGCTCAACTTCATTTAAAATGTTATTGACATCAATTCAACGGTGAAGGAATAAATCAGAAAGAAATTTTGAAATCTGTCCATGGATTCAGATCATGTAGTTGAAAACTACAACAGTATTGATTATGGTTTAATTGATTTTCATTGCAGTTAGTATATCTCTGCCTTCGAAGGCCTTATGAAACGTTTCCTTATAATGCCCAGTAAAAACATGGATACACATATAATCGGCCGCTTGGTTTAGAAGCAGAGATGAAGTTATGTGTGTCTCGGAATCACCCAGAGCCTCTTTGGATATTAAAGCTGGAGCTGGAAATAGCATGCAGCATTTTTATCATATTAGTTACTTACGTTAACACTGAAAACATATTTAGATCTATTTTAAAAGGGCACCTTTCCCTGCATCTGGAAAAGGGAGAACTAAGAATCAGGTCACATTAGGTTTCAAAAATTACTTGATTTATTGGATAGTTATGGGAAAGGAACTAATAATTTGTAAAAGTCCTAAGAGCTGTACATTTAGTTATGTGCTTTAAATATATAACCTGCTTTTGATTTTTATAACCATTTATGAAGCAGGTGTTATTTTTCCAATTTACAGACGAGGAAAGAGGTATTTAGGGACCCGTGGTGGTGCAGTAGTTAAAGCACTTGACTGTTAACTGAAACGTTGGTGGTTCAAAACCACCAGCAGCCCCGCGGGAGAAAGATGTGGCAGTCTGCTTCCATAGAGATTTACAGTCTTAGAAACCCTATGGGATTGCTATGAATCGGAATCAACTGGACAGCTGTAGGTTTTTTGGTTTAGGCTCATATTGCCATTAAGATGTGGACCTGGTAGGACTGGTCTCCAAATCCTGATCCTTCTCACTGCCTCATTTATATCCAAATCCTTCATTTCAGTGATAAAACAAAACACTGGTGTGACCAGCATATCAAACCAGTAAGGCCAGGTAAGGAAATGATTTAGCGTCAAGACAGTGAAAATGCTTAATAAAAATGAAAAAGAAAATGTGACTACTTCATTGGTATGTAATGTCCCCTATTTATAATACCATTGTCTTAGTTATCTAGTGCTGCTCTAACAGAAATATCCCAAGTAGATGGTTTTAACAAAGAGAAGTTTATTCTCTCACAGTCTAGAAGGCTATAACTCCAAGTTCAGGGCATCAGCTACAGGAGAAGGCGTTCTCTCTCCGTTGGCTCTGGAGAAAGGTCCTTGTGATGCATCAGTCTTCCCTTGGTCTGGGAGCATCTCAGCGCAGGAACCTCAGGTCCAAAGGACACGCTCTGCTCCCGGCACTGCTTGATGGTATGAGGTCCCCCTGTGTCTCTGCTCGCTTCTCTCTTTTATATCTCAAAAGAGATTGGCTTAAGACACTATCTAATCTTGTATACCTCTTCAGTGTAGCTGCCATTAATCCATCTTATTAGAGCATAGTGATTGAATTTATAACACATGAGGAAATCACATCAGATTACAAAATGGTACACAATTATATAATACTGGGAATCATGACCCAGCCAAGTTGACAGATATTTTTAGGGGACACAATTCAATCCATGACAACCATGTTATGGGTCGAATTGTGTCCCCTAAAAACTTATGTTGAAGTCCTAACCCCTGTACGTGTAAATATGACCCCTTTTAGAAATAGTTTTCTTTTGTTAAGTTAATGAGGTCACACAAGGGTAGAGTGGGTCCTAAACCTAATTTCTTTTGAGTAGTGTTTTATAAAAAGAGCGGAATAGACCAAGAGACACACAGGGGAAGATGCTGTGTGAGGATGAAGGCAGATGCATCTATAAGCAGCAAAAGAAAGCCAAGGATTCTGAGCAGCCATCAGAAACTAGGAGAGAGGCCTACAGAAGGAATCAACAGGGCCAAGACACTGATTTGGACTTTTTGCCTCCAAAACTGTGAGAAAATGAATTTCTGTTCTTTAAAGCCACCCACTTTGTGGTATTTTGTTATAGCAGCCCTAGCAAACTAAGATATACCATCACTTTACAAGTGCTTTTATAGACATTACTTCATTTTCTCTTCACAGAAATCTCAAGGAGAAAGTTAAGCTGATAATAATTTTCTCTTTTTACATGTTGGAGTCCCTGGGTGGTGCTAACAGTTAACACACTCGGCTGCTAACTGAAAGGTTGCAGGTTCAAGTTCACCCAGGGGTGCCTTGGAAGAAAGGCCTGGTGATCTACTTCCCCAAAATCAACCACTGAAAACCCGACGGAACATAGTTCTGCTCTCACACACATGGGCTAACCATAAGTCGGACTGGGCTGGACAACAACAGGTTTATTGGTTGGTTTTATAGGTTAGGAAACTGAGGCTTAGAGAGGTGGTTTCTCACCCAGACCACTGAGCTGCTTTTGATGTGTGATTTCTGCAGGCCCCAAAGGAGAAGGCAATTGTCACACCAGTTTCCTTTCCAGAACCCTTCCTTCAGACCTCACCATGGGGCTTTCTTGCCAGGCACAAAGCAAGAGAACAGTGCAAACTGAACCACGATGGATTCCTTCCCTGCCCCCTCTCCCCTGCATCTTTCTCATCCTCCGTGCAGACCCTCAAAGGCCTTACTTAGAAAGACACTCAGTATCTGCCATATCTTGAATAGCTACTTTAAAATAATAATGATAATATTCAGCAAAATACACATTTCAAGCTGAATGTGAGAATAATAATTTTAAGTTGCTATAATTTAATTCGTTCAAAATTATCATCAACTAGAATTTTTTTGAGTTGCTATTCAACTCTGAGACGTGTATTTAATCATTATTGGCCAGATTAATTAGTTAATGACTCCAGTACTAAATGGAGGTACATGATGTCATGAAGGGACCAAGTTTGTCACTTTCTAGCTCTGAGACCCATAGCAAGTTATATATTCTCTCCTAGTCCCTAGATAAACCCTGGTGGCACAGTGGTTAAGTGCGTGGCTGCTAACCTAAAAGTCAGCCATTCAAACCCACCAGCCGCTCTGCAGCAGAAAGGTGTGGCAGTCTGCTTCCATAAAGATTACAGCCTTAGAAATCCCATGGGGGCAATTCTACTCTGTCCTATATGGTCACTATGAGTTGGAATCGACTCAACAGCAGTGGGTAGTCCCTGTGTGGTACAAACGGTTTGCTCTTTGACTACTAACCTAAAGGTTGGTGGTTCGAACCCACTCAGCAGCACTGCGGGAGAAAGTCCTGGTGATCCGTTTCTGTAAAGATTATAGCCAAGAAAACCCTATGAGGCAGTTCTATTCTGTAACACATAGGGTTGCCATGAGTTGGAATCAACTCGATGTCAACGGGTTTTTTTAGTCCTTTCCTCATTTAAAAAATGGACCTAGTTATGCCTATTTCAAGAGGTTTTAGTGAGGATTAAGTGATTGCATGTGTAAAGGACTTTGTGAAGTGCATTGTTCACAGTAGGAACTCAATAAACATGGATATGTATAAATCATATTTTCTTAGTCTGAGAGAATGATGCTTTAAAGAGGGACTCAAAAACCCCATTAAAAATATAAATGACAGAGATATTTAAACACATCTCTATTGTAGTTGTACACAGTATAATCCAATGGTAAATTTTAGTTCTCAAGAAAATATGGCATTTAATTATTCCTTCCATAATGGAAAAGAAACACGCAACAAAACTAAGATATGGCTCCAAAGGAGTCTTAACTCTATTATTTAACATCTATGTGACATTGAGAAAGCCAGTTAGATTATTTGAAATTCAGTGTCCTCATCAACAAAATGGGAATATTATCTACCCTTGTTACCTCCTATATTGTTATTCAAGCAAATTAGGTTCTGAATATAATAGGCTTAAAAAAACAAACAAAAAAACACAGTACTGTATTACTGTATAAATCTATCCATCCTCAGTATTGCTTCTTAGTACCCATGAGAGGGAATGGGTCTCTTCCGCCACTGTTTTGAGTCTCAAATCCAGGAGAACAATGACACAAGTTGATACCTTCTGCCAAGAGAAAAATGGCAGGTTCTTTAGAATACACTGTCGTGTTTTTTTTTTCTTCTGAGTGTGACAATAATCTGGGTGTGACGATCAGTCTCATCAAATTTGCTGTTTTTGAAGCTGCTTTTGGGAAGAGCGAGGAGGGAATTAATGGTTTGACATCAGTGCCCTTCTTGGGCTTGTCCTGATGCTATAATTCTCCGAGAGCTTGTGGTCCCAGGATGACCAGGGCAATCTGTCAGTCCCAGGAGCGACAGTCTAGATTGGATTAGCTTTGGTTCTTCCATAACTAATTAGATGGTGCAGCCAGCCTGCTTCAGGGTACAAAGACATTGATTGAGTTCCTGTAATAAGCCTAATGAAGTGCCTTCACCGCGTTTCAGAATGCCAATTCTCTAAAAATTGCCCTGAAATGTAAAGCTTAAGAAATACCAGAGCCACACCATCAATTTACAGACACAACAGAAAACAAGAAAAAGTTCCATTGAAATTTTAAAGGATATGCTTAAATTTTCTCCAACCCCAGGTCTGAAAGTGACCTTGAGATAGCAGCTAATTTATCTCTCAGTTTCCATGGTGGATTATAAGTAAGCCATCCTTAGAAATTGTCAATATCTAAATGCTGGAAGTGTCACAACTGCTTTGTAACATATCCAACTCTTTAACAACCTTCACCATCCTCATTAGTATGAAATATGACTTTTATTCATGATTGAATAGCACCCATTTGCTGAATATTGTCTTGATCCAAGAAACTTCCATGTGAAATTGGCAACTAGATATGTAAAAATGAAGGAAAATTAATGGGGTAATATAAAATTCTCAATATAAACTTGTATTTTATAAGGTGCTATATATTTTGCAGAGTATTTTCACATTCAGTTTCTCATCGGATGGGAACCGCAGTGAAGTTCATGGGCCTGGAACAATAGGCTGAAAGAAAATCATTAAGGAGGAGACATTAAGGAGAGATGAGGTGCAGATTCACAACATCTTAGAGTTGCAAGGAATCTTAAATTTTACCAAGTTCATCCTCTCACCCACATGGGAATTATCATTGTATGTCTGACTGATAATCAGCCAGCTTCTGCTTCCACACCCCTAATGCAGGGAAGCATCCGAGGTTAGGAGGAAGCTCTGTCCATCACAGAACAGATCCATCTGTTAGAATGTGCTTTGTTATACTTAGTCGAAATATCCCTTCTATAACTCATTCCACTTCTGCATTTGCCTTTGGTGACAAGAAAGCACAAGTCTGTTTTTTAGTCATGTAACAGTTATTCAAAATTTGAGGACTGAAAATATGCCCCACCACGCAAATCTTCTCCATGTTAAATAATCCAGTTCGTTGACCTCATGGCTTGATTTTCAGGTTCCCAGCACCTTCTCTGGATATACACTACAGCAACCAACCATACGCTATGGAGTTGATTCCAACTCATGGTGACCCCATATGTGTCAGCCTAGAACCGTGCTCCGTACGGTTTTCAGTGGCTGATTTTTCGTAAGTAGATTGATAGGCCTTTCTTCTGAGGCTCCTTTAGGTGGACTTGAACCTCCTTCGGTCAGCAGCTGAGTGCGTTAACTGTTTGCACCACGCAGGGACTCTGGATATACACTAAAATCAAAACCAAACCCATTGCTGTCGAATCGATGCTGACCCATAACGACCTTATAGGACAGAGGACAACTGCCCCATAGAATTTCCAAGGCTGTAATCTTTATGGAAGCAGATAGACACATCTTTCTCCTGCGTAGAACCTGGTGGGTTCAAACTGCCAATCTTTTGGTTAGCAGCTGAGGGCTTAACCAGTGCTCCACCAGGGTTCCTTGGATATACACTAGTTTTTACTATTCAGAAAGTGCTCTGTGCTCCAGCAGCAGCAGCATCACCTGGGAGCTTGTTAGAAAAACAGACTTTCAGGCCCCATTCCAGACCTACTAACAAAATGATTTGTATGAGCATTAAAGTCTGAGGAGCACTGCTCTAGTTTGCTAGACTATCTCTTAAAATACACCAACTAGAATCACATACCACGTTGGTAGGATGCTGGAAGCCATGCCACTAGTGTTTCACATATCGCCAGTGTCACCCATTGTGACAGGTTTCAGTGAAGCTTCCAGACTAAGACAGATTAGCAAAAAAGGTCTGGCAATCTACTTCCAAAAATGGGCCAGTGAAAACTCTATGGATCACAACAGAACATTGTCTGGTATAGTGCTGGAAGATGAGCCCCCTAGCTTGAAAGGCACTCAAAACACCCAGTGGCTGCAACAATGGACTCAAGCATACCAACAATCGTGCAGATGGCGCAGGACCAGGCAATGTTTTGTTCTGTTGTACATGAGGTCGCCATGAGTCAGAGCCAACTCAATAGCAACTAACAACAATGAGAATAACATAAACCCTTCCAGTGTTGTCCAAGGACTACAAAACAATATAGGAGTATTTACCTTCCTCTGTACATTATCTTTGTATTAAAATCTCCTGCCATTGCTTCCCCCCCACACACACGCTTTATACAGTTAGTACCTACTAAGTTTATGTACAAAGATAAGATCTAGATATTTTTCACATAAACTGTTGCTAATCAGGTTTGCTTCATCTCACTCAGAATTATGTAGTTGATACTTTGCACATATACATGAGAATATACATATGTCATTATTAAGTTTTATCCTGTTAAGTTGCAGTCAATTTTTTTACTCTGTTGGGATATTTTTGAAGTTCCATTTCATCAGCCATCATATTAGGTATCTCTCTCAGCTTGTACCCTTTTAAAAATTGATGAGTGTGTCTCTTTTTATTTAAGACACTGATAAAAATATAGAATAAAACAGGGCTAAGGGCGGAATGCAGAAATACACTTCGAGAAACTTCCTCCTTAGAAATGCATTAGTTTCTACAAATGTTTGTTGGAAACCTATTATGTGTTGGAATATACCCTGCGTTAGGTAACTGAAATACCAAGATGAACAAGGCAACCTTCCTGCCCTTGAGAAGCCCACCACCAAATGTGAATTATGGCTCTAGATCATGTGAGGACTTCTCTTGCCAAGGCTGCAATCCCTTCATCAGGCTAATTATGGGAACAGAGTCCATGTCTGTGTGCCCTGAGGCAGGTCTGCTTTGCCACCTAATTAGTGATGAAAGAACCAAAACTAATTCAATCAAGTCTGTCACTCTCTAGACTGAGGACTTATCCCAGACATAGTGAGAACACAAGCCTCCTCTTGAAATTATAAGAAAGGACAGCCAACACCACAAGATTTTTTATTTCTCCTGAGGAGTTTGTTGAGTTAAAGAGCAAATATGACCTTCTAATATGTATACATTGGAGGGAGATAAAACAAACTCATCAGATACAATGGACATAGCAGTATCTCTCAGGGTCATGGCATAGGATAGTATTAAGAAAGACCCTGATTCCTGACCAATTTTGTATTAGTGTGCTGATATCTTAGAACTGATTCATCATTGATTAAATAAGCCAAGTTTGAGATCACAAGCAAATTCAGAGGAACATTTTAAAAAATCCAGCTCTGTATAAGGAAGACTTGAATAAAATTTCTAAAAAATGGGAGCAAGGAAGAATGAAGAAAACTAAAGACACAAGGGAAAGATTAGTCTAAAGGACTAATAGACCACAACTACCACAGCCTCCACCAGACTGAGTCCAGTACAACTAGATGGTGCCTGGCTACCATCACCAACTGCTCTGACAGGGATCACAATAGAGGGTCCTGAATGGAGCTGGAGAAAAATATAGGACAAAAATCAAACTCACAAAAAGAAGACCAGACTTACTAGTCTGACAGAGACTGGAGAAACCCTGAGAGTATGGCCCCCGAATACACTTTTAACTCAGTATGGAAGTCACTCCTAAGGTTCACCCTTCAGCCAGGCCCATAAAACAAACAATAATACATGTAGCTCAACCACGTATACGAGACTAAATGGGCACTCCATGCCAGGGGCAAAGAGAAGAAGGCAGGAGAGGACAGGAAAGCTGAACGGATGGAAACTGGGAACTCAAGGTCGAGAAGGGGAGAGTGCTGACATGTCGCGAGGTTGGCAAACCAATGTCACAAAACAACGTGTATTAATTGTTTAATGAGAAACTAATTTGCTCTGTAAACTTTCACCTAAAGCATAATTTAAAAAAAATTCTAAAAATGACCAATGCCTTGACCATTTGAACCCACTCTACTCTTTTTCAACTTTCAATTACCTGGGACTCTGCTTCATCCCACAGGCCCCTACCAATTCACTGTCTTTCTGCCTTGTCCCTAGGCCCGGGCCTTCTTCAGTCAACAACCATTCAACAAGTGTTTATTAAATGCCTCTTATGAGACAGGACCTCTTAGAACTTACAAGAAGTAAATCAGTAAATAGAGATAATTTCAGTTATCGCTAAGTGCTGCAAAGAAAATAAAACATAGTAAAGTGTAAGTGACATGGGAAAGCTCCTTCATATTTGACCAATGAGAAGGAACCAGCCTTGTCAAGTTTTGAGGGAAGAATGTTTTAGGCAAAGGGAATGTGAAGTTTTATCCTCTCGTATCCAAATCTCATCCTCGGTGATGCAAAGAGTTAAGGTTCTTGACTGATAACTGAAAAGTTGGAGGTTCATGTTCACCCAGAGTCAACCTGGAAGAGAAGCTTGGTGATCTACTTCTGAAAAACCAAGCCATTGAAAGCACTATGGAGCACAGTTCTACTCTGACACACTTGGAGTCACCATGAATCAGAACTGTCTTAAAGCCAACTGGTCTGGTCTGATCTGGATCCAAATCAAACCAAGTCTAAATCCCTGACTTCTATTGCTAGATCCTCTCAAGTTCACCTCATTTACTTGGACTTCAGCCAAGTGTCTGCCCTATCTCATTTTAAGTGGACACCTGAGATCTTTTACTTGGTTTGGACATTTTTATTAATGGTATTTGCCATTTCTCTTTTGCCCATGCCTTGTGGATTCATTTTCTGGCTTTGAGTCTCCTTTTAACCTCATATCCCCAAGTCCTCCTCTTTACAGCAACCCTGTAGCTGGTCTTGCTCCTCTGATTAGGATCCCAGCCTTTGCCTGAGTCTAGGGGAGGAGCTTTTACCCCGGGCCCTATAGCATCCTGTGCTTTCCTTTCTCATAGAACTCATTAGACTGTGTGGTGTCACTTACATGACTCGTCCCACCAGACTGTGAGCTCTTGGAAGGCAGAGATTGCATCTCCTGTTAACAGCTCCATCATCTAGCATAGGACACAAGTGCTAGACCCTCAGACACTTTAGATTAGTGGACAACCGTTTATTAAGTGGTTTCAGGTTCATATTTTAACTTGACCTCATTTTGCTAACTCACAAAGCCGTGTATTTTCAATGTATTTTCCCTGATGATATGAACTACCAAGAGAGATTTCACATGGCTATATTTTTACTCCATTAGAAGTCATGGTACATTTTACAATTGATTTTTATTTCTGCTCTACCTAAAATGGCTTGGGACAACCTGCCTTACCAAACAATATAAAATTTAGTACCACTTTGTGGCATAAGGTCTGTATATTTCCAGTTCACATTTGGTGGATATTTTGCTTGATCTTTGATTTCTCACATTAGAAAACCAAAGTATTTATTGAATGTTTTTTCTAACATTGATGTGCATTTCTCTCCAAGATCCTCATGAAGCTTTTTCAGCTATTCTCCTTTGACGTAAGAAAAAACCATAATTTTTCAGGAAAACCAACCTGTGAAAAGAGGCAGTTTTAAGCTCAGCTTAAAATTGAGAAATAGGGACAATCTTATAAGTGATACAGAATAAGTAATGTGATTTTGGAAATGAGAAAGAGCCTCCATGTTTTTCCCAAATTATCTTCTAGCCAATGAATCTTTTTCTGAATTTTCACATTTTAAACATTTTCTTGGTAAAATGCAAATTGCCTTAGGAGAGGTTACACATTAACCCTTGTTCCTACTGAAGTTTAAGTGGCCTGTACGAGAATTTTTTCCTGAGGACATGTTAATAGCTTAGAAACTCCTGAGCACTGTGGGGAGAAGAAAGGAAATAAGAAAGAACTATGGAAGTACTCCCTGGCTAGCACGAATGATTAAGTGCTTGGCTACTAACTGCAGATGTTGGTGGTTCCAACACATCCAGTGGCTCCTTGGGAGAAAGACTTGGGGATTTGTTTCACAGCCACTGAAAACCCTATTGAGCAGTTCTACTCTGCACACCATGGGTTTGCCATGAGTTGGAATTGACTCAACAGGTTTGATTTTTTTGGTTTACAGAGATGAGGAGAGTGTACCACAAAAGAGGCTGGGGATCCTTAAATTAAGCTTTGTCAATTTCGCAGTTCTGCAGGGGCTGATGTCCCCAGCTGGGTAGGGGCATGGCTAAGCCCCACAGACTGTGCTCCTTTCTCCCTACCCTTTACAGTTAGCTTTCAGATTCTGTATTGCTAAATCCTTTAATAACTTCTTGATGAAATGGCATGAAACGTGAGGAAATAAATCCCTTGTCTCTTTCAGAATTCAGAGTGAAATATTCTCACTTTTCTGATTTTGAGGATGCAAGTGATTCCAGCTAGTCATTCATTAGAAATGAGCAAAATGATTAACTATTCAATCACTGTACTATGCCCAACTGAATATTTACGTACGTCTTTATAAGAATCACCAAGGGTAATTTTACATTTATCTATTCAAGCTCTGGCCAGTGTTGAGTTTAGCATGAAATTACTCACAGACAATTTTTATTTTAAAGCCAGATTAGGAGGATTCCAAATTGTATGTGTTTTTGTCAAATACTGAATAATTGAAGTGGCTTTAAACCAGTTTTCACTGCAAATGCTGGGGGGATGGGGTGGGGAATAGAACTTAGAAGGGAAGGTACAGAGTCCAGCAGGAAAAACAGAGAGAGGAAGAAGAAGGTAAACGACTGTAAGTGATTAGCAAGAACATAAATGGTGAGTTAGAGAGATAGTATAGTCGGACTAGTTTGAATGAAAAAGTTAAATCTGGGCTGATCGTTGGACGAAGGTTAACCAAAAACCCTGTTGAGTTGATTCCAATTTATGGTGACCCCATAAGTAGAACTGCTCCATAGGGTTTTCAAGATTGTGACTTTTCAGAAGCAGATCCTAGGCCTTTCTTCCCAGGTGCCTCTGGGTATGTTCAGAACAGACAACCTTTTGGTTAGCAGCTGAGGTTTAACTGTTGCACCACAAACATTCCTTCCTGGAGGGTTAAACCAAAACCAAACCCGTTGCATCCTGTAGGACAGAATAGAACTGCCCCATAGGGTTTCCAAGGAGAGGCTGGTGGATTCAAACTACTGACCTTTTGATTAGCAGTTAAGCTCTTAACCACTGCACCACCAGGGTTCACCTGGAAAGTTAGAGGAGAATAAAAGCAGTTAACGTTTACTGAGTAAATACACTGTCTGGATACTTGCCAAGCCTTTTACATGCATTATTTCACTGAATCATTATAAAATCCCCAGAAAGTAGGTGTTACTATAATACTCGTTTTATAAATAAGGAAACTGTGGTTAAGAGATGTCAGGTAACTTGCCCATTCACACAGTGAGAGTGAAAAATGTGACTGGTCATCTAAGGAGTCATTTACCATGTGACTTGGCAGAAATGCAATTGCTTCCCTGATCTTTCTGAGCGTGTGAATTATAGCTGTTTTGTCGTTTACTTTGCTCCTTGCACTTTCTCTGCTTCCTAAATTTCTTCTCCTTCTTCTTTTTTTTCTGTTAATTTGTTTTAGGTTCTGGATTACATATTAGAGACTTCCACTTAATCCTTATTCCCTCTGTGTTCCATATGACACACCTGCCCTCAGCTATACCGCAACTCTTGATTTAAGCTGTCCAGAGTTAACTTTCCATCCAGGTGAGGTGAGGAAGGAAAACTCACTTGACTTCTCAGGGTTGGGGAAGACATATGCGGGTCTCAATTTTTCTTATATAGTCTTTCAATTCATTTTCCTGCTTTAGTCCCTCCTATAACCCCACCTTCAGAGACACCTAAAGCCTTGAATTTCCACTTCTTTTGAGTTATGCAATGAGAATCACTCTACTTTTTAATGGCTTCCCTGTCAGTTGGCACTTAAATTCCAGCTTTCTCCACTCTGCTAAGTCAGTGACCACTCATCTGTTAGCTTTTCACCCTCCAAAATTATGCAGACATCTCTTATTTGCTCACGTATCATTTCCTCTTCTCTTTGTCTTTATGGATTTATACCTTTAAAAATTCCAGTGTTTCAGTGGAAAGTGGAGATGAACATGTGTGTTCCATCTGCCATGCTTAACCAGAAGTCAGTACAGGTTTTTCTATCCTTTTAGATTGTTTGATCCCTTAATATAGGAACTTTGCCTTTAGATTTCCAGTAGTGAGAATGTACCTGAAATATAGATGGAGCTCCTGAAAGAAGTGGAGATATGGATTTCAAAATCTTAATGACCCATTAAGTGAATAGAAATTGGGGATTTATTAAAGACCAGAGATTTCTTTCTGGAATACTTCTACTGTTAATAGTCATGCAACTTATGTTCATTAAATTCTCTCTTGTCCTCTAAATTGGGGGCTCAAAAAAGTGTCTGGGCATTAGAATCACCTAGAAGTGTTTATAAGACTATACGCTCCTGGGTTCTAACCTTTATCTACTGAATTTGGATCTGGAGGCTATAACCTGAAAAAATACATATATATTTTTAAAACACTTTATGGGCCCTTCTGATTCAGCTTGTCTTCTGGAGTTTGGAAATAACTGCCCTCAAGCACATCTCACTTAAAAAACAGTGCATACTTGTTGTAGTTGTGATATCATCTTCATCATTACTGACCTGTCAGATCACACTAAAGTTTTGCTATCCTGAGTTTCCTTCTGACACTACATATCAGTCATAATATGCCGTCATCTCGGCCCTCAGCCAGCACTAAGCCACTGGCCTGAGCTTCGCTACCAACGCCTGTATTATAATTGGACCTGAACTTGTGGACCTCGGGCATGGTATTCACAGTGCTGGGGTCATTGAACTGAAATAAGGGTCAACAGTCTCTTCTGAGAAGTCAGTTACATGGGATTGACTCTATTGTTTATATGCACCTATTTTTTAGCGACACTAGTTTGCAAAAATTTTGGTTATGGTTGGGGTAGCCTTGAACACAGTATCCTGTGCTAATTATCATTAGTACCACCTGTCTCTCCATTAGCTTCTGTAGCCTAATTATGTTTCTACCATATTAGGAAGTATTCAAAGTGTGCAAATGGTGTGTTTAGCCATCCTGTGGAACAAGGGTATAACGAAATGAATTAACTTTCTGTCCTTGAAAAATCTAGGAACACTTTTTAAGCAGAAAATATTAAGTTATAAATATCCTCCTGAGACATAAACTCCAGGTCTTTCCTGGAAGATGCTTCCCAATAATCATCACAAGTGCTAATGCCAGATGCATTATTAACAGAGCATATGCACATGTTGGGAACTTTAGAACAGTAAAGTTTGACTTAATGACCAGGCCAACTCCAATATGTAAGTGACACAATTTCTGAACAGCTGTGCTGCATATTTCACCTTCATCTTACAGTTTTGAAAGTCAAAGTGCTTGCCTCAAAATCTGTTGTAAAAATCAAGTAATTCCGGCAGTTTCAAAGCCCATCTTCCATACAGTTCCTTCCTTGAGGGAGTATATCACACTTCACTAATAAAAACAAGTCTAAAAAAACTGATTTGTAGAAATACTACAAAATTTCACATACCCCATCAACCACAGTTTTCAAGAACATTTGGAAACTGAACTTGGTAACATCAACCTCTGCTCTGGAAAGAAGCTATTTTGTCTTTTAGAGACTATATTAAGTGCTTTAGGAAATAGTAAAATCCTGAGAGCTGCAGAAAAAAGCAAAATGGACATTAACTTCTTAATTTGTACATTCATTTATCCATCCTTCCATGTGTTCATTCAAAACATATGTGTTTTTTAATTTGAGAAATATTTAGTGAATCCCTTCTGCAGTCGGGCACTAGAGTACTGAGAAGTGCTATTAAAAAAAAAAAATAAAACCCACAGGGTAACAGTAAAGAGGGTCACAAGAGGGTAAGGTTGATTGTGTGTACTAGTTTATATGGTGAAAGCCCTTTGATGAGGCACCATTCTAGCAGAGACAGTTGAATGAACTGAGGAAGTAAGTCATGGAAATATTGGAGGAATATGTTCCAGATAGAGGAAAGAGCTCATGCAAATGCCCTGAGGCAAGAGTCTATTGGAATGTTTGAGAAACAGCAAAGAGGACAGGAGAATGAGATGTGATCGGAGCAGTAGGAAGGGGGCCAGGCCACACAAGGCCTTGCTAGAATATGGAAAATAATTTGAATGCGATATTAAATGTGAAGGGAGACTGCTGGAGGGTCTGAGGCAGGGAAGTGACCTGGTCTGACTTAGGTTTTTAGAGGGTTCACTGTGACAGCTGGGTGAAGTATAGATTAGGGTAGGAGGGCAGAGGCAGAGGAAGAGTGGAGGCAGGGATTCATAGCTGCTGGGACCCTTAAGCCAGTGTTAGAAATATTCCAATAAAGTAGAAGCAGCAACTCTTCAAAGGCAGGTTATATATTATTGATTTACTGCCACAGCCATGATAGCCTCAGAAAAACCCTGCATTGCTGTAATTCAGTTGTGTAAGTACTAAAAAAAAAAAGTATCATGTTTTAAAAGCCCAGTCCCACTGCCCTCCTTTAAGAAAGAAGGCAATAAAATAAATGAAATCCTCTTTTTTAATGCCCACTGGGCATAAATTGTTACATATCGAGAGTGTGTGAGAAAGCATTGTCTGTAAAGCAGAAGGTTAAGTGTCACTGCACCAGTTTTTCAACAGTTGATTTTATAGGAAATCTTCAGGACAATTTTTGGAAGAAAGGAAATAATTCTGGATTTGCTGAAAACAACCAAATTATTAAGAAGATAGTTTTTTTTCCCCTAAAATCAAATTGTATGAAAATATAAACATTTTTTCTAAAATGACGATTCCTGGGCCTAATAATCTGAGGTCTGAAACCATAAACTTGGGGTGAGGTCCAGGAATCTGTATTTTTAACCTGATGCATAGAAATAATAGCCTGCCCATATTTCAGACTGTTGTCTTTGAATACTTTATTGCAAAACTAAACTTTTGCCAAAAGTTTGACAATTTGTGTTTAATTAACATCATGAAGTTTGGATACTTTTATTCTAGGTGTTGCGGAATTTACTCAGACTCTGCTTTTCTGGAAACTGTTCCCTCCTCCTTGCCCTATCACCTGATTATCGACGGCAGCCATTTTCTGCAGTAGACCTATTTCTGCTCCTTCTTCCCCTCTCTAGTCACAGTTGATTGGTCCAGGAGTGCGGACTGGGCCCAAGTTAGGCTACTCGGAGCACTTCCCCAAGACCAGCGATTCAAGCATCCTGATTGAAATCAAAGCATAGAAAATGTGGGAGTACTTTATAGTATATAAAGTGATCTGATCAGCAGTAATAGGAAAGAATCAAGGCCACACAGAATGAAAAAACAGGGACAATATGAACATAGTCCTGTGTTCTGCTTCCAATTATTTTTGAAACCAGTTACATTCCTACCCTATACCTCAGTATCTGTATTAGTTAGCAAGTACTGTGTAACAGATTACTCCAAAGTTTAATGGTTTAAAACAACACTACTCATTTATTATCTCTCATGATTTCTATAGGTCAGGAATTGAGACAGGGCATATGTCGGAATGGCTTGTTTCTGCTCCCTGATGCCTGATGCCTAAGCTGAAAGATACAAAGGCTGGGGGCTGGAATAATCTAAATCAGGCCTGATGATCTGAGTGGCCGGGAGGCAGTGCAGTGTAGTTGAGGTGAGTTAACTGTAGAGGGAGGAAGACTTTGGGGTCATAGAGACCTGAATGAATCCCAGCTCTATCCCTCACTAGCCTGTGTGGTTCTAGTAACTTGTTCACGCAGCGTCATTTTGAGCCAGTTACTCAGCTTTCCCGAGCCACTATGGGAGGGCAGCTAGAAAAGTTTTTCAGGAAAATGCTGGTGGGGGAAAGGCTTCCAGCTCTTCATATTTGTATTGTGGGCTTCTCCCTCTATTGCTACCATTCCTACGTGTTATTAGGAAATTATGATAGTAAATGTAATTACAATTGAATAAAAGACAAAATTTAAAAAAATTTTCATGATGT
>NW_004444030.1:5509308-5511467 GCF_000243295.1 Trichechus manatus latirostris | reverse complement strand
TGTAACTTCAGTGAACCTGTGGGGGACAGGTAGGATGGGCTAAGGAGAACATTATTACAACAGGATAGGAGTCTTGTTTCTTGATTGTTTCATGCATCAATCTCTTGTTGAATAGTCAATGAGTTCCATGGAGGAATAGTCAATGTCTTATACATCTTCTGATCCCTAAGGTGCCTGCCACGGAGCTTGGTCCTAAGTAAAAACCAGACCCGTTGCCGTCCAAACGACTCTGACTCATGGCGACCCCACGTCAGAGTAGACTGTGTTCCACAGGACTTTCAATGGTTGATTTTTCAGAAGTGGATTTCCAGGCCTTTATTCCGAGGCACCTCTGGTGGACTCAAACCTCTGACCTTTCAGTTAGCAGCCAAGTACATTAACTCTTTGCACCACCCAGGGACTCCTTGGTCTTAAGTAGGTCCTCCATAAGTATTGTTAGATTACTGAGGTAGCTGCAAATCTCTGGCTTTCTTACCATGCTCTTGAGAGGCATGGCCTAGGGCTCTGGTCATCTAGTTCTAGTCCTTTCTCTGTCATCTCTTTTGCAGTGTAAATTTGGGCAAACCACAACCTCTCTGGGCCTCAGGTGACTTATCTAAACAGATTCTGAAAGCAGGGAACCATATCTGATATTTTTGTGACCTCCTTTATACTTCAAATTTCTTCTCTCCTCTGAATTTCCCAACAGCCTCCAGGACAGCTTTGATACCAGAATCCTAGAAGAGGAATATGTGTCATTTTTACTTCAACTGCATTTCATGGCTGAGCCAGTGTGCCTTGAGTTCCAGTTCTAGCCTATGCAACTTTGCCTAGGGGCAAGAATACTCTGCTTCGTGTAATAGAGTAGATGGTCCACTTACTGGTAGGATATTGTATCTGTCACTTAAGCCTTTGACAGGAGGTGGAGAGCAATGAATTCAAGGATAAACTCTTGGCAAGGATAGGCACCCTGGATTCTATTTGACTGCCCGAAGAAATCATCATGCACTGGCTATTTTCATCCATTTAGGAGAAACTTGGAGAAAATAAAGCGTATTGTCTGTATAGAGAGGGTATTTTTCTTCCTGTTTGCCAAGGTAAGCCAGTATATATGTAGTTAATCAAAGAAATGCATGAAGCTATTTAGATATTTGGAGGTGAGGAAAATAATATCCTGTGAAGATCAAAGTCGCAATATTTAAACACAATGAATAGGATTAGCTGTTTGAGTAAGAAATTTTCTATAAGGGTGTAAAGAGTCCGAGATTATAGTTAGTAAGTAAAATCCTAATACATTACATTATGTTTTATTTGGAGAAAAAATTTAAAGAGATACACGTAAATACATACATACACACATCCTTAGTTCAGGAAGTCATTCTTAGGGAACCAACAAAATCTGGCTTCACCAAGCTCTATCCATAAAAGACACCTTGTAAGGGTGTGAAGGCTTTGACAACAGACAACTGGCTTTATCTTCCTAATCATCTGTATCACATGCCATAATATTTGAAAGTTCAATAAGCTAAAAAAAAAAAAAAGACAAAGTCACGGTTCTGATTTAGAGCTATTGAGATTAGAATATGATAAATTAGGAGACCCTGAATGCATATTTTAATTCCTGAAGAGTTCATAGAATCAAATGCTGATGATAGATTGTTGAAGTAAAAATAATTGTATTTATCTTGAGTGATTTCTTCAGAAGGGTGAAAAAGGGTGAATATTCCTTATTGGGTGGAGAGATCAATAACTGCAATCTATTAAGAAAAAGATAGCATATATTTTTGATGGCGTATCTGACAAACTAATGAATTTGTAGATACCTTCACTCCACATGAGAAGCTATAGTTGAGAAACAGAGTATATAGTTGAGCAAAGAACGAATCTCATCAACTAGAATAAAAGTAACAAAATACTTCAAATTGGAATCTTTGAACAAATCTCTTGTAGAAGAATGTATAATACTATCTGGAAGAATGCTAGAAACTAAAAAATTCAGGTAAGTAGTTCTAGGTCATGAGAAATCAGTACGCGTCAATTCCACACTTAAAAATGTATTTAAATTTATTATAGCACTATTAGCAAGCTTGAGGCTGTTCACTAAGATGGGTCATACTCTGGATTTTTCTGAAGAAATACACAACTTAAAAAATAATATTAATTAAATTCAGAATGGTTTC
>NW_004444030.1:5507857-5509208 GCF_000243295.1 Trichechus manatus latirostris | reverse complement strand
AAGGAAAATAAATGATAAAGTAAAATCATATTTTAAACTATGGAATAAAAAGTTTAAAACCAGTTAAAGGCAAAAAAAGTAAAAATAGGTCATAATATAAAAATAAAGATTAGATAGAGTTGAAATGTGAGAAGTTACAAAAGGAATTAAAGGAAAATAAATTAGAAACTCAAGATTTTCTAAAACAATGTCGAATGTGTAAAGGTATATATAGTCTCATAATAAAGGGTAAAATTGAAAACAATATACAGATATGAGTCTTCAGCAAGATCTCCTTCAGCATGTAGTTCTCAATGAAAAGCCAACATTCAAATTTTTGGCCATCCATTCCACAGGTTTGTGTGTCTTATTCATCTTCATATCCCTGTGTCTGGCAGGGTGTGGACATAGGTGCTTAATGTTTGTAGAGTAAATGAACAAATGTTTAATGAGTGCCTATTATTTGTAAGACGCCTTTTAAGAGCCATTTATGTAGATTAGCTCACTTAACTCTCATAATAATCCCATGAGTTATTCTACCCTCAAGTTATCATGGAGTAGCTGAGGCTAAGAAAGGTTAAGTGATTTTTGCCCAAGATAACAAAAATAACAAGTGTTAACTTTCCATTAGCCCACAGACCTGTGGCCAAGGCATCCAAGTACCTCTTGGACAACACTCAGACACACACAAACACACACATGTGTGCACACATATACACACATATGTGCACGCATATGTACTCACTCACCCACACACACAATGTCCATATTATCAAGTGGGCATATGGCTATCACCTTTCTCATGGGATCCTCGTTTTAACCGCACAAAAAAATCAGATCCTAATTAATTCTCAGAAATTATCTAGGGACTTGCTGTTCTAGCCAGCTGCTTTCAGATTTAAGATATGAGAAGATTGTAGCAGGTGGCTCCTCAGGTGCTGATATCAATAACAAAACGTTTCAATTTTGATGTTTTACTTGAGTGAGCTAAACACATGAAAGCCCTTTGTACAACATAAGAGGATGTACAGATATTATTACTGTGTCAGTGGGATATAGAAGGAAAACTGGATTTGGTAGAACCAGGACCAAGAATGAAGGGCATTTCCTCGCAGGAGAATGCAGATGATGGAAGTGATCACAGAGTGGCTGTGAGGATCCAGTGAGATTAGAGTTGTCTCATAAACAGTTTGGAAGACAGTATGCAAGCTGTCAGGGTGTGGGCTTTGGAGTTAGAAAGATGTGAGATTGAATTCTAGCTTTGCTACTTACCAGCTGTCTTAGTTATCTAGGGCTGCTATAACAGAAATACCACAAGTGGATGGCTTTAACAAAGAGAAATTTATTCTCTCACAGTCTAGGAGGCTAGAAG
>NW_004444030.1:5468673-5507424 GCF_000243295.1 Trichechus manatus latirostris | reverse complement strand
GCTTGAGGCTGTTCACTAAGATGGGTCATACTCTGGATTTTTCTGAAGAAATACACAACTTAAAAAATAATATTAATTAAATTCAGAATGGTTTCTTCTGTGTCTTGCTTGAGACAAACGAAAACATACAGTGATTTCTCTATTTGAAGCTTATCTGTCTATTCTGTCTGTCTTACATAAATATTATATTCATGGATCATATAATCCTGCCTTGTAGACCTTATAGTAAATTTTTGAAGACGAAGTTTGTTTAATTTTTAGATCAAACACAAATAATGGACTACGCAAATATTACATAAATCCCAACAACAAAATATTACAAACATTATGGTGATTTATTACTTTTTCCATCACTTGTTTAAGAAGAAAATTGGAAATGTGTATATTCACAGGTAAATTTGGACCTAATTGAAAGTCAATATTGTTATTGGTAATCAATGTTCGCTTGATTGGATATTAGGAAAATTGCCAATTGTGTCTCTTAGTTTTGCTTTGCTGCAACAGAACAGTCCACAATTGCTTAACACATGCTATTGTAATCTACCACAAGAGTCTATCCCAGAGATGGTAAACTCCTGACATGTGACCCTTCTGTGTTCATTGCAGATACCTTTATTTCATCAAAACACTTATTTCTATTGAGCTCAAATGTGACCTCAGAGTCTTACTTATCACAACACTCGAATCTGCCTCTGCCATTTGGCTGGAAATGATATATGAGATGAAATTTATTTTTCCTCTCTAGCAAAGCACGAAGTGTTCTTGCATTTTTATTTAAGCTAAGATTTCTTGAATATTTACTTATTTATAACGTAATTGTGAGCATATGGTAGCCTACAGGTTATCCACTTATCCTGTGTGAGAGGAAGTAAGATCTTGCTTGCAAATTACCTCATGGGATGTATTATGAGCAATGCCTAGACACTTTCCATTTTTCAATTTTATGAATGACCTCCTTGCAGAATGTCAGTGTGTTATGGGGTGTCAAATCAATTAGAACAAGTCAAAGAGATCTGCGAACAGACACTAATTTGTTGACATTTTAGCAACTATTGAAAAATCGACTTAAATTTAACAGCAAAGTCACTAGCAAAAAAAAATGCCTTTTTTTTCCTGCTAAAAGAATAAAATCTGAGTATTGCATCAGAAATAACTACAGGGGGTCCAGAATTTTGGAGAGTTTTTCTAGGGCCTTTCGAAAAATAATGTATGGCCAACTAGATAGATTTGACTGTGTCTGTGTTATCTCTCTCTTCCAAACCTTAAAGTACTTGGAAAACCACTAGGGTAGATCCAAGCCTAACACCTAGGTAAGACCTTAGGTTTCATTGCTGCTAAGTTACTAGACTAGAGAAATTACCTCTGAGGTTCATTTTAATTCCAAGTAACTTGTACCTTTGTTTATTGTTCCTTTTGTTGTTTTAGGTGCCATCAAGTCTGTTCCAACTCATTTTGACCCTATGTACAACACAACGAAACACTGCCCAGTCTGGCACCATCCTCACAATCGTTGCTATGTTTGAGTCCATTGTCGCAGACGCTGTGTCAGTCCATCTCTTTGAGGGTCTTCCTCTTTTTTGCTGAACTTCTACTTTACCAAGCATAATGTTCTTCTCCAGAGACAGGTCCCTCCTGATAATATGTCCAAAGCACATGAGATGAAGTCTTGGCATCCTCATTTCTAAGGAGCATTCTGACTGTACTTCTTCCCAGACAGATTTGTTCGTTCTTCTGGCAGTCCATCGTATATTCAATATTCTTTGCCAACATCATAATTCAAAGGCATCTATTCTTCCTCGGTCTTCTATATTCATTGTCCAGCTTTTGCTGGACAGTGTCCCTAGTTGGAGTAAAAGAATTACTAAAATCCTTACTAGGCAAAGCTGCACGTAGAAGTCAGTAACAGGGACTATCCATGGCCGTCTTCTGCGAAATGGAGATGATAAATGCCATAATTAGGGTTGGTTCTATTAAAATAGCAAGATATGGTGGTGATCATGTTCAAATTTTCCCTCACTTTTCAATATTTGATAATAAAAAAGGTAGGGTTTTATTCTGAATGAACAGACGCTGCTCTAGAAATAGAGAGTGTGGAGAAGCAAACAGTTACCCTCTTAGCCATTGGTTAATATTATCAATATTTGTAATGTAATTTAGATCTTGACCTAATTGGAGCCCTGGTGGCACAGTGGTTAAACGTTCGGCTGCTAACCAAAAGATCAGCAGTTCGAATCCACTGGCTGCTCTTTGGAAACCCTATAGGGCAGTTCTACTCTGTCCTATAGGATCACTGTGAGTCAGAATCAACTGAACCGCAGTGGTTTTTTTTGAGTTTTTGACCTGATTGGTGTGAGGTAGTATGTAATTTTCCTTTTTTAGCAGAATTTGAACTTGCCAGAGTTATGTTAGCTCTTCTGTATTAATCATCCTGATTCCTTATGTCTCTGGGGGAAGTCATACCAAGCAAGCGCCAAAGACTTTAAACACCATTTAATTCAATAACTAGTCAAAAATATATTTTAGAATTTATTTTACCTCCCACAAATATTTCTGGAACCTGTTGGAGAAAAATCCAAGAAGTCGTGTTTCATTTTTCAGTCTTTTTTGATAACCTCTGAATATTATCCTCTAAGGCTCTACTCTGGGCTCTTAATCTTTTCTACCCCTTCTGCCCCCAAATCTAAATGCACTTAGTCCTCCCTGATAACTCATGTTAAATACTGTAAATGTTAACCCTTTGTGGCATACTGCTGATTTACCTACATGTTTAACACTGGCTTTCCTGCTATCTCTATCTTACTCCCATCTCAGACCCCAGCTCCAACCTCCAGCAAAAGCGGCTGCATTTGAATGAATGGTGTATACAAAACACTCTGTGAGAGATGGTTATACAGGGGACTATGTAAGGGAAAAAAAGCCAGATTTCTTGCCAACAAAATATTTACTATCTTCTTGAGGAGACAAAACATAAATAGAATCTACTTACTACCTTTAAAATGATATGTAAATGTCTACAGCAAAAATTGAAAATCTAAATGTGTATATAGATAAGTATGAAGATGACCAGCAATCTCTGTTTTCAGATGTAAGAACAAAAGTTTATATTATCACACACACTCACTCACCCTTGCTTGATGGTCCCTCTCTTTGCAAAAACTGCAAGCATTAAACTGCTAGCTGTTGCAGTGAGAGCTTTCATTATAATTATTTCATTAATTTTACAAGATGTACAACAGTAAGTTTATCTGTGTACTGTTGAGTATTTTTGTAATTGAAACTCCACCACACTTGACAGAATAAATAAACACAGCTCATTGTCCCTCCTGTAAGATTCTTTGTGTTTAATTTTGTTGTTTGTTTTTTGCGCTTTCATTAAACTATAATTTTGCAACCTAGGTTGAAGGCAGTTCAGTTTAGTTCATGGCCCAGAATTTACACTTAATAAATGTTTGCTGAATGAAATATACTTGATAAACAAAACATAAAAATACAAAAGCTGATATGTCTGATGCTTTGTTAATGGTCCTGGAGGAGATGAGTACGCTCGTTCACATTCTCTAGTTCCTGGTCTGTTTTCTCTGCTTAGTCTCCTAATTTCAACTGGAAGTTGAAGGAAGAAGCTGGGAAAAGTAAGCACCAAGTTAATGAAGACCCCATAAGTGGGAAGGGATGACTAAGGAAAAAATTGCAAAACAACTGGGATTTCTAGCTTTCTGGGGATCAGTATGTTGGGAAATAAAAACATAGGCAAATGAGCCCCGAGTCTTCCTCACTGCAACATTACTCTTGGCTAAGCTCATCTCAATTACTAAACCATGTGAATAAAACAACACAGAAGAATCAAAATACTAGTGTTAAACCACAATAATCTGTGGCATGCATTGCCTCTCTTTCTTGGTTAGATTTATATTTTCAAAGACTATTCTTTGAAAGGCTGTTTGTATTTCACTAGTGAAAGATTGCTTTGAGCAACCTAATTGTCACAAAACTATTACTGTTTTCTTTCTCTTTGGAGCTTTGGTAAATGCTGAGATGAAACAGCAATACCAGATGGCATTTCAAAAGAGTTATGGTTGAGGATAAAAGTACAGACACGAATTCTAATCCCTTTAGTGTCATTAACTTGCTGGAGATCTTGGATGAGTCTCTTTTCTTCATCCTTTTTTTCCACGATACCCTTTCACTTTTTCAAGAATTTTTCCACTTTGGTTATCTTTTCTCTTCAACATCACCAATCTTTCTGTCTCCACAGTGCTATTCTCATCTATTCTGGTATTTTCCATCTTATTAAAAAAAATCCAACCATGTCCTCGTATCTCTCTAGTTAACATTCCCTTAAACCAAACTTCTAGAAAAAATCTGTACAGCTTATCTCTCTTCCCCTTTTATAATCTAGCTTCCATCTATCATTCTATCAAAACTACCTTAATGAACATCATGGAAAACTTCATGTTGCCAAGTGCAAAGGATGTTTTTCTAAACTCATAAACCACTTCATCTTGAAACACTTTCCTATCTTGGCTATCTTAACATCACACTCTTCTGGTTTTCTCATACTCCATAGATATCTTTCTCAGTTTCCTTTGCTGGCTCTCCTTGTCCCCCACCTGAACTCTCTCCCTAGATCATCCAAACACATTTCTATGGATACATGAATATTTGGGCCCTGGCCTCTACTTTTTACTGAGGCTCTTTCATAGTTCTTTGCCTCTGACCCAGGAATCTCATGTCTTCTGCCAGCATCCGTGAAACAGTGACAGGCTAACTTGCTAGCTTATAAGTAGGGAAAAATCTCAGACCCTTCACAGTTCCTTACTGCATATGTTTAGGTGAATGTTGCAATAATGAATAAAATAAAAATGAAAGAGCCAAACTGCAAGTCATGACATAACTTCCAACTCCATCAACAGTGGCTCATCACACTTCCAGGAACACACTGAGCCCTCAACCACAGAGGTAGCAGAGTGGGGTTATGCAGTTTGAAGACTCAAGGTCTAGATTGCCAGAATCACATCACATCTCTGCTGCTTATGTAATCTCCTGGTGCCTCATTTTTCTCACTTGTAAGAGTGGATGATAATTGTACCTGCCTCATAGCACTGTTGTGAGGACAAGTTAATAAGCATAAAGTGCTTAAACCAATATCTAATCTGTAGTAAAGGATATTTGTAAGGAAGTGTGAAGGATCTGAGATTTTACCCTACATACAAGCTAACAAGTTAGCCTGTTACTTTTTCCTGGATGCTGACAGAAGACACGAGACTCCTGGGTCAGAGACAAAGAATGATCTACTCATTGCAGAGCAAGGAGCATGAATATCGTGTTTGTATAATCTCTTCTTCCCCCACACTCCCAACTCCCACAGGGTCGATGTGAAGGGAGACTCAGGTAGATGTTACTCATGCCTTGGTTTTACATCACAGCTGAAGAACCCCAAGTTTAGGAAGCCTAACTCTTTTATAATGGGCTTTAAGTAAACCGGCTTTTTGTTCCAAAGGGAGACATTATCTTTATGATACCTAGAAGTAAGAAAATCTGTCCTTTACTCTGGAGGGAGACAGCTTCCCAGGCTGCCTGCTATATAACCATCCTTGGAAAGATACTCTAGAACAAGATTAGTTTGTGCCTTACTCATGAGATCTGCAGAAATGTGAGAGACCCATAGGGAAATTTCTCCCGACACTATTATTGTCAGAAAATATTGTGCCATATCCTCTGCTGGCTGTTCCTTATTCTACCAGGAAGAATTCATTGCTTCCTCCTCTGTGTCCCACAATACCTTGTAAATATTACATGTACATCATGTTGAATGGCGTAAGGGTTGTTTATATTTCTGTTTCTCCTGCTATGTAGTGAATTCCTTGAGAGCAGGTATTATAGCATATTCATCTGTCATATTCTTTCCCCTACCCCTTCCATCTCAGCATCTACAAGAGTGCCTAAAATTGTTGTTGCTCAGTATATGTTAAATTACTTGTAACTGAAAAAATGAAGAGCGCCATGGTGGGAAGACTTTTCTCATTGAGCCTGTGATGAAAAACACTGTCATTATTCAAATTGAATGCATAGCATTCAGAACAGAAAACATTGTCATTATTCAAAATGAATACGCGGCATTCAGGGCAGTTGAGAGACATACTCTCATTAGGCAGATGAACTATTGATTTTTTTAAATTTGGAAAATAGAATTAGGCTTTTTATCACAATGTTACTTTTTAAACAAAATATTTTTCAGGCTTAAGAATGTACTGGTAAATGCTACATTTAACCCCGCACAGCAATAAGAAATTCTGTATAGAGTTACAATGTTTTCTATCTTCAAATTCTGTTTTAAATGGATATACAGCGAAGATTGTCCTCATTCTTCTTTAGAACTGTTAGACTCTGAGAAACTGTCCTCAGAGGAGCAAAGTGACACCTATATATAGATGCATATTGCTCCATGGTTGTAATTTGCTTTGGTGTCCATGAGGATGACAGGTGCTAAAGAAATGCAAGCTGATATTATGACACAGAGCTCAGCTATATGATCTAGCATTAAGCATTTAGCATCAAGAGTTTGATCTGATCTGAAGTGTGGATAAGTCAAAAAGAGTGTTGTGTGCTTATTGAGTTTAAAGTGGTGTCAAATTGTGCCTTAGGAGGAGAAGAATTTTGGGAACTCTGTCCTTAAGAAAATAACTGAATATATATGCCATGGTTTCTGCTACAGATTTGTTGGAACATGAGACGAGAATTATCTCCAACAGAATCTTCAGGTGGGATTAGAAAAGAGAAGATCAGAGATAGTATATTAAAGGGCAGAGCTCTGGGTGAAAAACCATTCTGGATCTGCCATTTCCTAGCTATATGATCTTGGGCAAATCACTAAAACTTTCAAAAGCCCAGTTTCCCTGTAAGGTATCTACATTTCAGACTTCTTGGGAAGACTAAAAGAAATAATGTGTGTATACGACTTAGCCCAGTGATGCATATATATTGCTTAGCCCAGTCAATGTGCAGTAATTTGTAACTTGCGTATGTATTTATTCCAGGAAGAAGTGACCCAAAGAAAAAGTAGCTATTTGTCTACTGGTTTACTTTTAGCTGCTAAAAGTAAAGCGCTTTATGTAATTCCTGGCTGAGGTCCCCTTGGCCCTGCTTCTCCCAGGATTCTCCAGGATTCTTATTTTTAACCCTCCTTGCTCTTCTCTGATGGCAGGTCTGTTGGCCTTGCTACATTTACATGAGATAATGCATGAAATGCATTTAGGATACTGCTTAGCCTGAGGTAAATTCTCAGTAAATTGTAGATGTTATTAATATTATACCATCCGTTTGCAGGGTTTGGCTTCCTTTTTGGAGAAGCCTTATTGACCTGACTCTTTCCTTATTGACTAGTCTGCAAATGACAGAGCTGATACAGCATCTCTAATACTCTCACAGATTCATACAACTACTCCTCAGAACTGCAGTAAGACCCTACAGAGGCATCAAGCGCTTCAACATTCACATGAGTCAACTTTCTCACTGCCTGCTCCTCTCTAATAACTGACAGGCCTTCTGGTTTCCCCTTCAGGGGTCTTATCTTGGAACATTTAGTGACTTTGTAGGAGTTTCTTTCATAGCTCCTTGCCTTGAACCTTGGTGAAATCCTGATCTTGTACCCGGTTCCCAAATTTAATCTCTGGCTACTCCATTTGCTCCAACGAATTGCAGCGCTGGAAGCAGTGCAGTGAATCAAATTAAGACTCAAACCATTAAGCAGAGAGTATGGTTTCAGCCATTCATTATCTTGGTTTCAGTGTCTTGTATCTGGCACAAGAACTCAAATCCTCTCTGAGAGAAAAACATCCCATGCAGAATTATACTTATTGTCACAAGCAAGGTATCAGCCTACATATAAACTTTCTACTCTTTAGAACCCTGTTTTGTTTCTCCTGTGGGAGCTATTCCTGGAGAGCTTACTTAAGGCTCCCATTCATACAAATGACTGTTAATATACAATGTGGCGGCTTAAGTGTACAGTAAGTGAACACATCTGTTCTGACAATCTCATCACATTCACCTTGACACGATTGAGAGATGTGGGATATGGAAGACAGGACAATACTGAAGATGAGAGAGAAGAAGGAGACAAGGTCAAAGAACCTTAGCATTTCAGAGCGGATGAGCCAAGAGAGCAGACAGAAAGGCTAGATTTTAGGGGAAGTGGGGAGGGAGAAGGAAGGAAGGGAGAGAGAGATAAAAGAGAGTGTCTGACTGCATATTATGAAAAAGAAGAAGAAAAACAGGAATAGAAGCTGAAGTCTTTAAATATTTCATTCCAGGTTCACCACCTAGAAGTAGTTTGTCCTTTTTTTTTTTTTTTTGCCTATGGATGTTAAATATAAGATTTAAGGTAGATTTAATATTCTAATTTAATGAGAGAAAAGATACAGCGTAAAGGAAAGGTTACAGGTGGCTGTAGGAGTTACTGAGTTTAATTTGAGCTTCATGTTTATGCATGTTGTTATTTCTAGTCTTTTAAGAAAACATATGCAATGAAATTCCTGTACCGTGATTTTGCAGACTGTGGCTTTTTTTTTTTTCTGTTTGTAACTTCCCCCTTCTCCGTTTTTAACTGTGTTTACACAAAGTAGGCTCTAATTTCTGCCTAGAGCAACCCAATTCTCTGCCTCAGCTATATTTTGAAAAATACAAACTAGGAGGAAGGATGTTGTGTCACCCTTGAAAAGCCCATCCGCACATTCCCTCCCTAAACTCAACTGTCCAGCTGTCTCATGGGAAAACAGGGAAGAGGAATTCAATGACACATTTCATCATGTAACTGTTATAATTCTCCTCTCCAGAAGAGTGTAAAATTTTGGATAAGAGGTCAAAAAGTAAGATTAGGAAGACAAAAATTTTATGTTTCACATATTTCTCAATACCAAGTGTTTGGTCTAAGTGGTCAAATATTTAGAAACAGAAAGAAAATGAATTAAAATAAATTTACATTTCATGAGAGCATTCACAATGCTGCTGGGAAAGTTTTTATTCCCCCCACACTTTATTCAACCAACCCCCTGTAGTTGTTTCTAGGTTTTCACTACTATAAATAATTACTGAGATGAATGACCTTATGTAGACATCTCTCTACACATCTCAGATAAATTTCTTAGAAATCAATAGGTAAGAAATTGCTCATATATATTGCAAATTGTACCTTAGAAATGTTGTATCAATTCACGGTCCTATCAACAATGTATGAGAGTAAAGAGACCCAGGACTTAGAGATACAAGGATCATGTACCATTGACCTCCCCAGCACAATTCTCTCCATTTCTTTTGAAATGCATCAGACCAAGGTTCTACCTGTGAATACCCAAGTTTTGTTTAAAAATACTTTCTCCTCTGCCACTTCCATGGAAAGAGTATACTTCACCACCCCTTGAGTTTGTACTTGCCCCTGTGACTTGCTTTGGCCAATGGGATGTTGGTCGATTTCATAAGCAGGAACTTGAAATATTTGTTCCTGATTGCACGGCCCTTTTCTTCCTTTGCCAGATCAGGAAAAAAGCTTCCCCTGGGGAGTCTTTAGTAGAAGGAGGATGAAAGGCATGATGCACAAACCTGAGTCCTATCTGCAGCTTAGAGGTGCCCAGCCAAGCCCAGCCAAGATCAGCCACATGTGAGTGAAATCAACACCTTAATGTTGTGTGTCATTGAAATTAGTGGTTGTATATTATGCAGCAATAGCTGACTGATACACTGCCTATTGACAACTCCTGAGAGAAAGGAAAACTGACCGGTTGTAGTGCATACAGAGTATCTTCGGCAGGTGTGCTCTATCTCTGGCTCTTTGCACCATTCTTTCTTCTTTTCATTCTTTTTGCTCTTTAATTTCCGGATGTCAGCAGGTGAGTGAGCTAAAGTTATCATCCTAGTTGTGCCATTTCAGTCTTACATGTTTTTCCTTTTTTTGTTTCTCTTTGTTCTAGACCTCAGTCCCAGTCTAGTGTAAGAGGCTAATAGAATGTGGAACAATGTTTGGTCTCTACAATGTCAAAAATAATGAGAAAAGGAAAACAGTTATTATCAGAACCAGTCACTGACACCCATGGGGAATATCCTTTTACCCTACACTCTGTAAATGCAGACCAGTAAGATCATCAGCAAAGCCTAAACTAAGGAAACATGACTGTAATAGAGAGGCTATGGCATAGCTTCTTAAATGATTAATAAAAAAGCACAACTTTATAAGAAAAAGAAAAAAAGAAACACCAACACAATACAATAACAACAAACCACATACAGCTTAATAAACTCTTATTGGATAAATGGAGGATTCCACACACTTGATATTAGGAAATACTCAAGACTTAAATCTTATTTTAGGGACAAATTTTAAGAATTTTCAACATTTCATGAGCTCATAAAGCATCTGCAAGACAGTCCCATGGATAATGATCTCAAAGCTGCAGCAGCTTCATTCACTCATTCATTCAACATTTATTGAGAGCTAACTATGTGCCGGGAAACATGTTCACAACCTGGTAGACTAAGAGCAACATGGAACGCAACTCAGCTTCAGAAATGCTGTAACAGAGTTATGGACAAAGTGCTACCTAAGGAGAGAGAAAAGAGGTAAAGCCAGGACTCAATCCAGTGTCCTCTCTTAAACAACATTTTACCTAACTTACCAGTTTCATATTTTTCCTGGCTTCTTACTGCCAAGCCATTGCTTCTTCAATGTCTTATACTGTATTCCAGTTTTCCCACTCCCAAATAACCCATCTCTGTTTTTATAAATTATTTCCATCTTGTGTGGCCCTCCTGGTGAAAAGTGCTCCACCAGTCCTGATCCTTTACTTTTTGGCTCAAATCCTGATTTCTTTCTCCGGTAAGTTTATTGACTTTGTGATCCCCTACATAAGATTTGCAGACATTTTGGAAGATTGCCATGGATTTTTGTTCTCTACAGAGATGACTGAAAGGAAAACCCATTTAGAAGTAGCTAAAAGAGCTTATTATCTTATTACCTCTCTGAGGCAAGACTGGGTTATTTTCATTATATTAATCTAGATCTCAGACATGCTGTCAGTGTGGGGATCCATACTGGTACACTCAACAGAGAAGAAAGCCACTCATCAGCTCTACTTCTTCCTCGCCAAGGAGCTCTTGTTCTGCAGCAAAATTTGAAATGATTATTTGGCTCTATTTTTCCTAACAATGATCCTAAGATCTTGAAACTCTAAGAGGAAACTGATTAATGATGTTCTTATTGGTTATAAAAAGGTCAAAGACAGGTGTCTGTTCATTGGTCGTGTTAAACTTGTTGCCATTGTTGGGTGCTATCAAGTCAATTTTGACTCATAGTGTCCCCCATGTGACAGAGTAGAACTGCCCCATAGGGTTTTCTTGGCTGTAATCTCTATAGGAGCAGATCGCCAGGTCTTTCTCCCATGGAGCCACTGGGTGAGTTCAAACTGCCAACCTTTTGGTTAGCATCCGAGTACTTAACCACTGTGCTACCAGAGCTTCTGGCAAATATAAAACAATGATTTCCAAACCAGGCATATCATCAGGATCATCTGGGAACTTTTTATACACGAAGCTTCAAAGGTCCCTCCTTTGGAGATTACGATGGTTAAATAGTGGATCCAGAAATGCTGTATTATTGTCAAGAAGTCTCTCAGGTGATTTTGATAATCAATATGATTAGGGAATCACTACTTTAAAGAATGTTTCCGTAGAAGGCAATAACTATTGAGACATTCAATCTTTACATTTAAAAAATTCCCTTTAACTTTGAGTCAGGATAGTGACGATAATTCTTGTTCTTTAGACCACAGTGATGGTGGAAAGTTTAGGATTATAGACTCCCAATCTCTAGGCTTCAGTAGGATTTCAGGTTCTTGAGTTCAATAAATCTCATAGCCAATAACATATTTTGATTTTTGTCTTCCATATATATGTGTATGTATTAGGAGGGCTTCATGTCAGACAACTCCATGCAGCACCACCCATATGTCATTCAGAGTGCTGTCACTTGATAGTTTAAAGAATCTCTTATCCAGTGTAGCTAATGGTGCGTGCTGCTCCCACCCCTCATCCCCAGGCTGCCAAGTATTACAACTTTTGTTGTCCCCTAAAGGTTGTCTAGAAACCCTGGTGGCGTAGTGGTTAAGAGCTATGGCTGCTAACCAAAAGGTCAGCCGTTCGAATCCACCAGCCACTCCTTGGAAACTCTATGGGGCAGTTCTACTCTGTCCTATAAGGTGTCTATGTGTCGGAATTGACTCAATGGCAATGGGTTAAAGGTTGTCTTGCTCTTATTAAGGTTATAATTAGTCCTGTTGAGGAATCTAGATCTGTACTCAAAGACTGAGTGGAGGAATCCATCCTTGACTTCTGCTACTTTTCCCAGCAATTTTATTATTCACTATGGATTAAGACACTGATCCACTGATCACTAAGCTTCCGTTGATATAGGGCCCATTCGTCTTCTTGGAGTTGTCTAATACAAGGAAACTAGCTCTAAGCTAGCTAAACATGTCATTTCTAGGCACACTCTCATGAACGGTGCCTTATTTAGTAAGACCCATGACAGCCTGCCCTGAAATGCCATAGGTACCAGGGTGAGTATCTTCAGCCTTGTGGCTTCCTTTGCATAATCTCTCTCACACACACACAAACATCAAAAAGTGAAGAGTTGGGGGCAGGGAGGAAAGAAGTAATATCAAAATAGAATGAAAGTATTCCATGGTCTGTTCCATATGGAATCTATGATCATTAGGCAACATGTACCCGTGAACGAGTAACATTTAAATCATGGAAGAAGTATGCTCTCAAGAAATTTACTAGATCTGACAAGATTAACACATCTAAAATAATATCAAACCATAAAAGGCATAATATAATGAAAGGCTCAACTGTGTGGAAAATACTATAACAAAGTGCTTTAGGATCCTATAGCATTGTTCTGCCTCTTTCCATTTCCCTGTATCATCAAAAGTAAAGCATAATAAGCCACCACCACAGAAAACAATGGAAATTTGCTTGATTGGATTATGCCACTTGACTAAAATGCCATCCTTATTCTGCTAGGGCTTTTTTTTTTTTTTTTTTTAAATCTTCTCACTTTCTTTTCTTTTTATTATATTTTTTAACCTAGTGGGGAAGCATAATGAATGTGGAAAAGCTAAATAGGCAAGTGGGAAAACTGCCTCCCTTATTTTAGAGCTTGACAAGATGTGTTAGCTTTTAAATTTTGAGCTCTGTAGGATGTCAGGCACTTCAGAGCAGGGGTGGCATCTATCTTTATGGTGCTGGATGCACAAGCATCCTATTTGGATGAATTCATTCTTTTTTTTTTTTTTTTTTTTAATTGAGTTTGTCAAGGTCCCAAAAGTTTCTTCTAAAAAGACAGAGTGTCCTCTAATTTCATTTTTGCAAATCTAGGCACCCCACCACAGAGCAACATGCTGCTGCCTGCAGGGTGGCCTCCTGTGTGAGCTTGTGTGCAGTCAGGCTTCTGAATGTGCCCACCAGCTGGGAGGTGATCACTGCCTTTCCCCAGGCCCAGTGACCAAGCAGTGGGAGTGTACATTTCCTGTAGTCCTATGTGCTTGTTGTCAGCACCACCTGAAGCTCTGAATGCCCATGTGTTGGCTGCCCATTGGAATCACTTGGAGAAGCTTAAAAAATACAGAAACCAGGGACCCACCCCGGAGATTCTGATTTAATTAATTTTGTGGTTGGTTTGGGTGTCGCATGTTTAAAGGCTCCCCGGGTGATTCTAATATACAGCCAAGGTTGAGCATCTCTTGGGAGGCGTGGGATTGAGCACCGTCTGTGTTAGGGAATTATAAAGGAGGTAAGGCTAAAATATGACAACTTTTTAAAAATCATGTGCCAGAATGTGCACAAATTGGCATTTCTCTTTTGGAATTGTCCTTAGAGTCTACTTCATATTTTTGTAAGCCTCTACTGTGAGGAGCAAACTTCTAGGCTTTGGAGTAATATAGCCTTGGAAATAGCCAAGTGATTGGGGTGGGGGTTCCACTGAATTGTTTTTAAACCAAATAAAATGTATGACTATAAAGTAAAGAGACTGTTTCCCTTTACTCCATTCTCCACACAGCTGCTAGAATTATCTTAAAAATGTAAATCAGATTACATCATTCCCTACTAAACCCTTCCCTGTCTTCCTTTCAGAATGAAATCTAAAGTTCTTATCAAGGCCTCAGTGCCCACGCAATGTGGATCCTTCCCACTACCTGACCTCACCTCCTACTGCTCTCGCCTTCAATACCCATAAGCCACACAGGTCCTTCTTTTTATTCCTTGAACTCATCAAATACATTCCCACCTCAGGGCCTTTGAACTTGCTGTTCCGTTTGTCTGGAAAGCTCATTCCCTCAAATCTTTAAGTGAACTTTCTTGTTAGTCAGATCTCCGTGCAAATGTCAAAGATTTTCCCTCCCACCCTACCTAAAGTGGCCATTCTACCTCCACTCCAGGCATCCACAGTACCTGTTTTATTGTTTTCATAGAAGCTATTACTATCTGAAATTAACTTGTTTATTGATACACTTGTTTGTTGTCTCTCTCTCCCCACCCCCAGAGTATAAACTCCCTGAGAGCAGAAGCCTGGTCTATGTTGTTCGTTATTGTATCTCAATACCTAGAATAGTGAGTGGCTGGTGGTTCTGCCGTGGTTAAGTGTTTGGCTGCTAACCAAAAGGTTGGCAGTTCAAATCCACCAGCCCCTCCTTGGAAACCCTACGGGGCAGTTCTCCTCTGTCCTATATGGTTGCTATGAGTCATAACCAACTCGATGGCAATGGGTTTTCGGTTTGGTACATACTAAAAAACAAAACCAAAAAAACCCAAACCAGTTACCATCAAGTTGATTCCAACTTATGGTGATCCCATGTGTGCCAGAGTAGAACTGCACTCCACAGGGTTTTCAATGCCTTTCTTCCGAGATGCCTCTGGGTGAACTTGACCCTCCAGACTTTCAGTTAACAGCTGAGCACATTAACCATTTGCACCACTCAAGGACCAAACAAGCAAACAAACAAAAAAACCTGTTTCCATCAAGTCAATTCCGACTTATAGTGACCCTATAGGACAGAGTAGAACTGCCCAATAGGGTTTCCAAGGAGTGGCTGGTGGAGTCAAACTGCCAACCTTTTGGTTAGCAGCCATACCACTTAACCACTGGACCATCAGGGCTCCAAAAAATCCATTTCTATTGAATCGATTCCGACTCATAGCAACCCTACAGGACAGAGTATAAATGCCCCGTAGGGACCCAAGGACACCATGGTACTTATTAGGCACACGATAAGTACTGTTGGAAGAAAGGAAGGGAGGGAGGCAGGGAACCAAAGAGGAAGGGAAGGAGGATGGGGAAGCTTCTCGAAAGGTAATGAGTAGGTGATAATCTCTACCCATTCCCAGCTTCCCAAATATGTACTCAGCCATCTACCTTGCTTCTCTCCAGAACCAATGAAATCTGGATGAAATGTAAACCAATATTTCTAGTAATAGCTGAGTTTGGAAACAATCTTAATTACTCTTTTTTTTAGAGCTGGTGCTTAACTATTTCAGGGACATTTTGACCAGTGGCTTCCCTGGGTGGAATTCTCCTGTGAGGATGGGGGAAGAATAACTATCAGCAGCTTTGGTAGAAATCAAGGTACTGAAACATCTCAATAATCCCTGTAGATTATTGAGGATCTGTATGCCCAAAATATGTGCAAGTTTTCTGAAACAAGAGTTTAGGGAGACAGAGGATACCCTGTGCGTGAAATCTATGCTACAAGAATACATGAAGACAGTTTTCATCTATCATGTTTACAATACACGCCAGCACTGAGCCAGCCCCTAATATACACTCCAAGGCTTAGAGAAGCATGGAAGGACTTGGAGAAAGGAGAGTCCACGTAATTCGGGTTGCACAAACCAAGGGCAGAATCAGTGCCTCTTATCTCTCCCAGGCAGTGGTTCTCAATCTTATTCACAATGAGGACCAGCTGATGAGAAGCTGCTAAACCATAAAAGATAAAAGAGACCCACAGATGAGAGTCCAAATGTCATGAGTGCACAGTGCTGGTTGTAAATTCAGTCCTCTCTCTCTTTTTCATACCAGACAGTCTTGAAGCACAGGAGAGAGTCACCGTAGAGATGATGTGCCCTCTTTTGAGTGGAATAGCAAGCTGTCTCGAGGGACTTCTAGGAGTGAGGTTCTATTTCCATATGTTCAGAATAAGACACTAATAAAACTTTCTGATTCAATGGCCAGGACACCTGGTGCAACCTAGAGTCTACTTTTCAAATCCTCATACTTATGAATATTTAGATTTTTCTTATATCAACATAGTTTTACCTGAGAATCTTTGATACTTATGAATATTTAGATTTTCTTACATCAACATAGTTTTACCTGAGAATCTTGACTACCCCACGCATGCAGATGGTTTGGTAGGTCCTGCTGGTGATAATTCTTTTTTTTTTTTAAATCTTACTGCTTTGTATGAAAAGCAGCTTTGCACTGTATGGTAGGTGGGAGCAATGGAATACTAGGCTCCCGATGTTTGGAGAATCATCTGCCTGAAATTGTATTCCCACCTCCTCAATTTCCCCTTGGGTTCCTTTCCCCTGCTGGAAGAGGGGGTGGAGTGGGGGTTGTAGCAATATTTTATATTCCATTTATTGCATTCTGTTCTTGTCATCTCGGCTTTTCCATATGCCTTTATCAAGGACTGGGGATGCACATGGGAGACCGAAGTGATGTGATTTTAGGTGTCCTGGGAAGGACAGTCTACCAAGCACAGATTGCTACCAGCCTGTTTACCATGAGTGCCTAAATTACACCACTGATGAGTATTCCTTTGGGTTTGCTTGTGATTTGTGTTATCAGATTAGCTCAAATCCATGCATGGAGGAAATGGGAGTGTCGAGTGGGGAAGGGAGTGAGGAGAGATGGTTGATAAATGAGACATGGCCATTGGAAGGGGGCATGATAGAACAGCTGAAGAAGACTGAGAATCTGAGATAGGAGAAAGGTATCCAGAGACAGTGAGAGTGGAAAGAGAGAGACAGAGACAGAGACAGAGAAGATGCTAACCATCAGCTCCCAGGAGTATATTAAGTCCTAGGCACATATGCATTGCCCTTTCTCCTTGGGGAAGCTTCTCTTCCTCAACCCATCCGTTGACTGTTGTTACTCCGTCCTTGATCCTCTTCTCACCTCTCTCTAAATGCTCTCCAAAGGTTATCTCATCCACACCCATGGCTTGAAACACTCCTTGTATATTAATGACTCTCAAAACTAAATGCCCTGTTCAGACCTTATCCCTGAACATCTCTTCTCGAAAGTCCCCAGAGACACCTCAACCTCAACAGGTACAAAAGCAAACTCTTCATTTCTCTCCGTTGTTCCTGTCCCCTACCCTATGCCACCCAGGCAAACCTTCTTCTGCTTTATTTCTCACTTCTGTGAGGAGCACCAACATACAACCAGGAAGTCAACTCTAAACAGGTGTTTACAGGATCTAAACAGGGTGTCAACACTCTCACCAAGTCATGGAGAGTTTACCTTTTCAAGTCCATCCTCATGTCACCAATATTGTCGCTACTACTGAAGGTCAGCCCTTACCATTTCTTACTTGGAATCCTGATCATCTCACCTCTAGTTCCATATCATTTATTGATTTTTTACTACCTTTCCATTAATTTTGCCAACTCATAATAATCTTACAAAATATCTGTCATTACTCAGGCAATAAACAACAGACCTCACATTTGAATCCAGGACTTACTGATTCCAAAGCTTTGCTCTTTTTACCATTCACCTTCCAGCCTCTTCTCCACACTCTCACCCATCCAGCCTGCCTCCTACTTCTCTGCCTTTGCATCATCAATCCATACTCACTTTCAATATTGAAGTTAGGAGTCAGATTTTTAAGACACCCTTTTCAACTGCACATTCAACATGCCACAATCTATTTTATGTGCCTCTTGTAGGCTTTCATTACATCACCCTGTTCCTCTACAACACACCTGTGAGTACTATAAGAATAGAGACTGTACAATTTGCTTTCCTCTCTCTATCCATCTCTGCCTTCTTCTGAAAGTTTAATGCTATGAAGGTTAAAAATTCAGCCTTTTATCTTTATATTCCCACTACAGTTCCTGACACATAAAAGGTATCTAGGAATGGTTTTTTGAATGAATGAATAATACCAATAAAACTCTGTGAAGTAATAGCCAGGAATTATTAAAGTCTCCATTTCAGAGAAGCAGAAAGTGAGACTTGGGAAGGCTGGATGGGCTACACAAGGGCATAATAACTTAGTGGCCAAGTCGTGACCTGAATATTTTTGTCTCCTAGTCCAGTGAGAAGGAGTCCTGGTGGCACAATGGTTAAGTGCTAGGCTGCTAACCGAAAGGTCAGTGGTTTGAACCCACCAGCCACTCCACGGGAGAAAGATGTAGCAGTCTGCTTCCATAAAGATTTACAGCACTGGAAACCCTATGGGGCAGTTCTACTCTGTACTATAGGGTCGCTGTGAGTCGGAGTCAACTTGATGACAATGGGTTTGATTTTTTGGTTTAGTCCAGTTACACAAACCAGCATCACAACATTTTTTTTTTTTTGGTTGCTTTTACATCTTTTTTCATTTTCTTTGAGTGGTCCTTTTTTTTTCCTTCCTCTTCCTTTTACTGTCAACTTACTCTCTCTGAATAAAAGCCCGAGGCCCACTCCTATGCTTCATCCACATCTTACTTATGTTGAAAATTTGGAAAGTGCAGGAAAGTACAAACAAATAAAAATCATTCAGAAAAGAAATAAAGTATTGTCAACATTTTGGTGTGTTTTTCTCCAGATTTTACTCTTTATGTAAATAAACATGTTTTTATATTTTTATGAAATTGGGATTATGTGGTACATACAGCTTTAAAAAATGACAATGTTTATTTTCCTTCGGAATCTGTAATTTGGGCAGGCTTGGTAAAGACAGCTTGTCTTTGCTCTGCTTGCTATGTTGGGTAGCTTGAAGGATGGGGTCTGGAGTAATCTAAAGGTTTACTCACATGCCTTGGGACTGATGCTGACAGTCAGCTGAGACCTTGGGTGGAGCTGTGGCTGGAACATCTACATGGGACCTTTCCATGTGGCTGGTTGGCCTTCTCACAGCAGAGTGGCTAGGTTTGAAAGGTGAATAGAGAGAGAAGGACAGAGAAAGGAAGAGAGTGAGAGCAAGAGAGATAGAGAGCCAGGTGGAAGCTGTATTACCTTTTCTAACTTCTTTTGGAATTCATGCAGTATCGCTTCCACCGTATTCTATTTTTGTTAGAAGTGAGTCACTATGCTTGGCACATATACAAGGGGAAGGAAATTAGACTTCACCTTTGGGATGGGAGGGATGTTAAATTTGAAGACATGTTTTAAAACCACCACATCTCCTACTGCCCCTTACTTAGCTTGAGTCCATGTTCTTAAATTCATTCCAAAGCTGATGGAGCTTCAAAAGCAGTCATCTATGTTGTTTGTTTTTAATTAAGGTATAGTTTACAAATGGTGGAGTACAGAAATCTCAAATATACAACTTGATGAAATTTTATACATGTATGTATGTATATGTATGTATGTGTGTGTGTAAAAGGAGCCCTGTTAGCACAATGGTTAAAGCACTCGGCTGCTAACTGAAAGGTCAGTTGTTCAAACCCACCAGCTGCTCCACAGGAGAAAGATGTGGCAGTCTACTTTAGTAAAGATTACAGCCTTGGAAACCCTATGGGGCAGTTCTACTCTCTCCTATTGGGTCGCTATGAGTTGGAATTGAATTGATGGCAATGGGTTTTGGTTTTTTACGTGTGTGTATATATACACATGGAGCCCTGGTGGTGCACTGGTTAAGAGCTCGGCTGTTAACCAAAAGGTCAGCAGTTCAAATCCACCAGCCACTTCTTGGAAACACTGTGGAGCAGTCCTACTCTGTCCAAAGGGTCGCTATTTGTTCTACATACAAATACACATATATGTAGCACATACACATATACATATGTGAAGTCCTGGGTTGTACAATTGGTTAACATGCTTACTGCTAACCAAAAGGTTGGAGGTTTGAATCCAACCAGAGATGCCTCAGAAGAAAGGCCTGGAGATCTACTTCTGAAAAAACAGTCACTGCAAACCCTAGGGAGCACATTTCTACTCTGACACACATGGGGTCACCATGAGTTGGGGTCAACATGATGGCAACTGGTAAATATGCATACACACACACACACACACATATCCATCTGCTAGATTAAGATAAGAATATTTCTAACATTCCAGATGGCTCCATCATAGCCCATCTCAGTCAGTATTCACCCCAAAGTTAAACACTAGTCTAATCTCTATCACCATAAATTAGCTTTGCATAAATGTAATCATACTGTATGTACTCTTTTGTATCCTGGCTACTTTCGCTCAGAATAGTGTTTTTGAGATGTTTCCATGCTGACGCATGTATCAGTGCATTATTTTTTATTGCTGTGTACTATTGTATATTATTCCATTGTAGGACTACACTACACTTTATCCTTTCTAATAATACAAATATTTAGATGGTTTCCAGTTTTGAGTGTTGATGAATAACACTTCTATGAATATTCTTGCTCATGTCTTTTTGTGAACATAAACATTCATTTCTCTTGGGTGTTTACTGAGGAGAGGACATGCTAGGTGTATGCTCAGATTTAGTAGATACTGGAAAACTATTTTCCAAAGTGCTTGCATCAGTTTACTCTTCCACCATGCAGACTGCTGGTGGAGTATGCAGTAGTATCTCCTTGTGGTTTTAGTTTGCATTTTCCTGATATTTAATGATCTTGAGCACCTTCTTATAAATTTATCAATAATTTAGGCATATTCTTTTATGAAGTGTATATTCAAGAATTTTGTTCATTTTTTAATTAGTGCTTTTTTATTGATTTGTAGAAGTTCATTACATGCTCAATATTTCTTCTAGCTTCGTGAACATATGTAATAAGAGTTTTATTAAGTGTTTTAATGTCCTTGTATACTAATTCTATATTTTTTGTCGTTTCTGACTTGGTATCAATTGACTGATTTTTCTCCTCATTGTGAGTTATATTTTTCTGCTTCTTTTCATGGCTGAGTAACTTTTGATTTGATGGTAGACATTATGATTTTTAACCTGTTGAATGCTGAATACTTTTTGTCCCCATGAATGTTCTTGTTGTAGTTCTGTGATGCAGTTAACTTCCTTTGAAACAGTTTAATCCTTTCTGGTAATGATTTTAAGTTTTGTTAGGTGGTCCAGAGCACATTTTTTATTTTTTATTTTTTCCCATACAAAAATTTATACATACATTGTTATGTGACTCTAATTGCTCTCCCCATACTGTGACAGCACGCTCCTCCTTTCCATCCCAGATTCCCCATGTCCATTCAACCAGCTCCCAACCCTCTCCGCCTTCCCATCTCACCTCCGGACAGAAGCTGCCCGTTTAGTCTCTTATATCTACTTGAGCTAAGAGGCACACTCCTCATAAGTATCAATTTATGTCCCACAGTCCTGTCCAATCCCTGTCTGAAGAGTTGGCCTCGGAAATTGTTTTACTTCTGGGCTGATAGAGAGTCCAGGGGCCATGCTTTGCGGGGTTCCTCCAGTCTCAGTCAGGTCTCAGGTCTTCTTACTAGAATTTGAGTTCTGCACCCTACCTTCCTCCTGCTCCATCCAGGACTCTCTGTTGTGTTCTCTGTCAGGGCGGTCACTGGTGGTAGCTGGGCACCATCTAGTTCTTCTGGTCTCAGGCTGATGAAGTCTTTGGTTTATGTGGCCCTTTCTGTGTCTTGGGCTGATACTTTCCTTGTGTCTTTGGTGTTCTTCATTCTCCTTTACTCCAGGTGGTTGGGATGAATTGATGCATCTTAGATGGCCACTTGCAAGCTTTTAAGACTCCAGATACCACTCACCAAAGTAGGATGCAGAACATTTCCAGAGCACATTTAGTCTACAGTCCTGGTGGTGCAATGGTTAAGTGCTCCGCTGCTAACTGAAAGGTCAGCGGTTCAAAACCCCCAGCTGCTCCGTGGGAGAAAGCTGTCTCAGTCTGCCTCTGTAAAGATTACAGCCTTGGAGACCCTGTAGGGTGGTTCTACTCTGCCCTATGGGATGGCTATGAGTCAGAATAGAGTTTTCAGCAATGGGTTCAGTTCTTTGGGCTTACTGAGGCAAAATCCTTTTGCATAGTCTATCTGATACCCTGTTACATAATTATAAGGTTTTCCTCTTTTGCTGGTGAGGTCAGCAACTATTCCTGGCCCTGTGTGATCTACAGGGATTGCTCCCTCTGATCATTTTGTACTTTTCCCCCCGGACTTAGGTAGTTTTTTCTCAAACATGTGCTGACTAGTACTCAGTGGAAGACTCAAGGGAAATTCTCTGCAGATCTCCGCAACTCTTGGTGCAGCTCTCTCCTCTGCAGTACTCCGTGAAGTCTAGCCTCTTTTCTTTCCCCACAGTTCCACCTCTGTCTTTTCAATTCAGGGAGGCTGCTGGACTCTGCTTAGCTTTCCCCTCCCTGTGCCATGGAGTGGGGATTCTCTCCAGGCATTGAACTTGCATAATCATAGGTCTCACTTCTTCTGTTTCCCTGCTCTCAGGAATCATTATCCTTTGTTGCTTGATGTCCAATATTTTGAAAACTCTGTCTTAGTTGTCCAGTGCTGCTACCTCAGAAATACCACAAGAGGGTGGCTTTAACAAACAGGAATTTATTTTTTCACACTTTAGGAGGCTAGAAGTTTGAATTCAGGGTACCCGCTCTAGGGGAAGGCTCTCTCTTTCTCTTTTGGCTATGGGGGAAGGTCCTTGTCTCTTTTCAACTTCTGTTCCTTGGCTCGTTGGTGATCTTCGCGTGGCATGGCATCTATTCCCCCCACCCCTAATCTCTGCTTGTTTGCTTAATCTGCCTTTTTTATATTTCAAATGTGACTGGTTTAAAACAGACCCTATACTGATAGGACCTCTTAACATAAGAAAACCCTTTCCCAAATGGGATTATAACCACAGGTATAGGGGCTAGGATTTAAAACACATATTTCTGGGGGACACAGTTCAATCCATGACACTGTCTTTTTATATAGTTTGTCTGTTTTTTCATTACTTCATGTGGTAGGGTAAATCTGGCCCCTGTTTATCCATTTTGGTTGATAGCAGAAGTCTTGCCAAATGATTTCATTTTAGAAAATATTTACAAACATTGCTTTTTCAAATTCACCTTCATTAGAGATAAGTGATTCTTTCTTCCTACATTCTAGTAATTATGATTAGCATAAAAATTTACTTAGCCATTAATGTTATGCATGGTCCCTCCCCAGTCATTTAATATCTATTTTCACTTAGTCTAATTGGGTCCTAGCTAAGAGTAAATGTTCCTCATTGAGCAGTTCTCTCCAGGAAATTTGCTTCTCAAGGATTTATAGGATTATAGCATTTTATTAAGAAAGGTTCATTTAAGTTTATTTAGGCCACTCTTATTTTATGATGAGGATACTGAGGCTCAGAGAGCAGAGATGGTTTGTGACACAAAGCATCAGCAGCAGACATTTGACCAAACTAGCTGATGGATATAATTGTGCCAGCAGGTCCCCAGCTTATGACTGGTTTGTATTTAATATGTTATTTTTAAATTTCGGTGGTTGTAATGCAGAATATATTTTCCATAGAAACAGCGCAATGGATTTGAGTCTGTATTATTGACGTATTATGAACACAGTCAGGTACATTTTAGGTTTAATAGGCTTTTGTAAACTAACATTTGAACCAATCGCTGGTGCTTGTAGAAGAAAATGCATTTCGGTTCTGAATCAGATGCAAAGAAATCATCTTTCCTTCTTGACTTCGGTAGGTTTTCTGTCAGAATTTTAGTTGACAGGAACTCCATCCAAGCATTTTTTTCTTACTAGCAAATTGTTAATTCACTCTATTTTAGCATCAACATTAACAACCAACCTTCCCTCAAGTGAAAAATAAAAGGCATTTTCCTGGGAAGATTCAGAGTCTTCCAGTTTAGATTCAGTAGGACTTTCTCAGAGAAATTTATCAACATTTCTATTTGGTATTCAGTGTTTGTGTTTCAGAGACTTCCTTTATCCGTGAGGCTGAATTTACCTCTGGGGTGTCTGGCTGGTATTCTTCTTTGTGCTTAGTTCTGTATCATGTGCCATGGGGAATATAAATGAAGAAAACAAAATAATCCCATCAAACAATTGTCTTTCGAAGAATTTATTCTAAGGACACTATTATAAAAGTATGAAAAGGCATCTGTACAAAGTGGTTTGTCACAGCATTGTTTATAATAGCAAAAGTTAGAAACCAACGTCTATAAATGGGAGATTGGCTAAATAAATTATTGTCAACACAATTGTAAACTTAGCAGCCATTATAAATTGTGATATAATTTTACGTTTATCACTATGAAAGGATATCAATAAGGTATTTTTAAAAGAAAAAAACAGGTTAAAATGGCTTTTAATATGTGAGCCAATTTATATAAAATTGTATGTAGGCACGTGTGTATGTGTGTGTATAAAGTGTGAATTATCTGGAAGCTTATTCATTGAAATGTTAGTATTGTTATTTCTTTGGTTGATGGGACTTTGTATGAAATTACTTCCTTCTGTATACTTTATTTAATTTATAAATTTTACTACAAATTTTACAATAAGGCTGTTTTCATTTTGAAAACAAGTTAAGAGACTTCCTGCCCTATAAGTGTTTAGTTAGATAGTCAAGAAACAACCAAAGAAAAGTATAAGGCAATTCAGTACATAAATAGATACTAAAATAGGTCAGCTTTACTGAAGGATGCTTTTAATGAAGCTATTTCATAGCATCTAAACTCCTGGTGGTTTACTGCCTCAAATGGGACAGTGCTTGCTTAGCTTTCTTCCCAAACTCAACTGGAGAAAGTCACTGGGAAAGACTTAGCACTGGAACCTTCTTGGGGTATACCATAGCACCCAGCCACTCTTTGTTTTCTGGTTTTATTTTGTAATCCATGTACTTCCTTCCCTGCTTCTGCTTTACTTGAATGCTCTATTGCTTATTTTCAGTTAAAAACATAAACATTTTCAAAAGAAAGGTACTGCAATGGTTAATGTTATATGTCACCTGGGCTAGGCCATGACTCTCATTATTATGTAATTATCTTCCGTTTTGTGATCTGATGTAAGGGGCGTTTCCTTGGGGGTGTGGCCTGCATTCAATATATATGGATGTTCTGGCAAAGCCCTCTCTCTTTCTCTCTTGATCCTGCATACAATTCGTCATCCTCTGAACTCTAATTCTTGGGACTTGAGCCAGCAGCCTGCTGTCCAACCTGCACATTTTGGAATTCACCAGCTCCACAGCCCTGTGAGCCAGTAGCCTGCCATCTGACCTGCTGATTTTGGGTTCATCAGCCCCTGCAACCACGTGAGTCAAGAGAAGCCTCCAGCCTGATGCCTGACCCATGGATTTGGGACTTGTCAGTCTCCACAATTGTGTAAGCCATTTCTTCAAAATAAATCTCTCTCTCTCTCTCTCTCTCTATATATATATATATATATATACGCTTCACTGGTTTTGCTCCTCTAGAGAACCCAGCCTAAGACAGGTACAATATGTAACTCACAAGTAACTATGTCACCTCGCTGGCAAAAGTTCCAGGGTCAATAAATAAAGTGTCCTTGCTCCCTAGCTTCAGGGTCAACTATACTATTCTGTGAAAAGAATTGCAGCATATACATCGACTTGTTTATAATCGTGTGAAATTGTAGGTTCACCAATGCTCTTGTGTTCCAAAACTCCCTGTAGCCTAACTCAAGGCAGTTTATCTGAGACAGCAGGCATCTTATAAATAAGCTGAAATTCTGTATAACTAAATGAGAATAGCAGTCATAAAGGTATAATTGGAAAGGACCTTGAGAGGTTGTTTCTATGGATTAATGACTATACAATTTATTTGTAAAGGCTGTCTTCCTTGAAGGGGGATTGTCCCATCGCCTTCCTTCTTGTTGCAATTAAGAAGCTAATTCTTGGCATGTTTCCTAGGCCAAAGATTCTGCATATTACTTTTTTTACATCTTTATTGCACAAGGTTGATCATACCACAAATGGATTAGACTGTACTTTACTCCAATTCAACATCCAACCTCCATGTCTATCCTGGCATTTATTGATTTCCAGTGCTTTCATGTTAATTCCAGGACTTGTGGTTGTATTTCTTGGCCTTGTCTTCATTAGTAGTGCTTAATCTTTGAGTCCCACCTTCCAGTCCCTAGGTTAGACAAGACAGGGTCCAAATACCTATTTGTATTATTTAGGGAAATGCTAGCCACTGAAATAATAACTCCAAAATTATAGTGACTTACAAAAACCAAAACCAAACCTGTTGCCATCGAGTCGATTCCGACTCATAGAGACCCTACAGGACAGAGTTGCACTGCCCCATAGGGTTTCCAAGGAGCGGCTGGTGGATCCGAACTGATGACCTAACTGGTTAGCAGTCGAACACTTAACCACTGTGCTACCAGGTCTCCATTATAGTGACTTAACATAATAAAATTATATATCTCACTTTCCCAACTCCCATGCAGGTGTACCAGGGTAGTGGACAATCCTCCACCATGTGGTAATTCTACATGGCTCCTACATCATCTAGGGCCTCATCATGCTCTGCCTATAGGCAGAAAACGGAAAAAAGCGGGTGGAGAAGGCACATCTGCTTTTAACTGCCTTTATCCAGAGGCGATATACATTACCTCCACACATATTCCATTGGTGAGAACCATTCATATGGCCCATTAGTTTGCAAAGGGTTTTGGGAACTGTAGTTACTGACTGGGCAGTCATTTCCAAGCAATACTCTATAGTATAGAAAGGGGAGTGTAATTTTTTTTTTTTTTAATAAATAGTTAGCTCTCTCTGAAACACCATTGTGCTATTTATTAGGTCTGTGACGTTGGGCAATCTAGTTACCCTCCATGACTCTCCTTTTATTCATTTACAAAACAGAGCTAATACCTACTTGTTATGGATTGAATTGTGTACCCCCCCCCACAACCACCCAAAATATGTGTTGAATTCATAGCCCTTGTAATTGTAGATGTGATCCTGTTTGGATATAATAGGGGTTTTATTTTGTTAGGTTAATGAGGTCATACCAGTATAGGGTGGCTCCTAAACCTAATCACTTTTGAGTGATAAAAAGACCAGAATAGACATAGACCAACCACATGGGGGAAGACAGACATCATGTGAGAATTGTCTACAAGCCAAGGAATGTCCACGGCTACTGATAAGGAAGGATTCAACGTGGCTGAGGCCCTGATTTGGGCATATAGCTTCTAGAACTGTAAAAAAAAATTCTGTTCTTTAAATCCACTTATTTGTGGCATTTGTGTTACAGCAGTACTAAGTAACTAAGACACTACTTCACAGGGTTATTGTGGGGATCAAATAAAATGGTATATGAGAAAGCCCTTTGCATGGTGGCTGACATATAATATGTGGTCAATGTCTTATTTTTACTTTCTTTCTCTTCATCTCCACATACAACCAAAATCACTATGTCTTACTTTTCCTCCATTCAATTGCCTGATAGATTTAGTTGATGAAAGTTAGGTATTCATGGTTTAGTGGATTAGCGAGTCTAACACCACCAAATCTGGGACATAATGCTTTCAGGAGTGTGAGTGTTCAAATGTGAGTTTCCAGCACTGTGGCCCACCAATGGGGAAGAAATGCTTGGACAGGGAAGCCTTCGCATTCACCCCTTAGATTGTACCATGAGATGCCTTCTTTACTTAATTAGGTGCTGGGTCTCTAGGGAAAAATTAGTCAACAGCTCAATCATAAAATCAGCCTTCTTAAGCCTCTCCATTTAAAAATTTTAATTAGTATTGTTTCTTCTGCTTGAATAGTTTCCAAATTTACATCTCATTTCTGTTTCTTATTGTTTCAGACTGGCTATATGGATTTAAGCAATAAAGTAAGAGTAATATTTGACCCTCATCTGAAATGCCAACTTACTAGTCCACTAAAATGTTGAAGTCAGACCAAATGATGACAGCTCCTGACAAAATCAACCCTGATTCCCCCTTTAATCTGCCCTGTCCCTCACCTTCAGGCTGGCCTGTGGGGGAAGGTTCAAAGCTCTTCTGTCTACTTGAGCATCCAGAGGCAAGGCCACTCTGGGCAACCTTTGTCCTGTTTGCTTCCAGTTACTAATTGGAGTGAGAACTTTGGATTCTAGCCCTGATGCCACCACTAACTAAGGAGGTGACCAGGGACATTCAGTTCCCCTCCAGACATCAGCTTTTTCATTTGCAAATTGAGAAAGGTGAATTAGATTGAGAATTGAGTTAGATTATCTTGCAAACCTCTCAAAACTCCAAGGAGTCTATAAGCCTTCGCTTTCATTGGCAATTTGAGGTGCCTTGTGATGTCTGCCACACCTTTGATCAAAGCTAAGGAGGCATTTACCAGCAGGAAGGCATTTTTCCCCACACACATATCTACTTGTGATCAAAATGTTTGAGGATTATTGTGTTCTTTCATGGCAATACACAATCAAACACCAGATGCTCAGGATTCAAAAATAAAAAAGCAGATGAGCAATTTGATCTCTTCCATCTGATAAACTCTGATAATGAAGAGGCTGACACAGATACCTTGACGATGGCTCAGTCTGGGCTCCCTTCAGACAGGCTGCCTTGGAATCAGTCATGGAGCCATCTCTGAAGTTGGCAAGAACAACAACATTTGAAGCAGGGAAGTCTGAGTGATGGGGAAGGGACTGACATGAGCTTTACTTAGCTACAAGACCACAGACTCAGAAGCACTAACAGTAAGAGTCCACAGAACAAGAATAGATGGAAATGGATGATTCCAGAGAGACCTCTGAGACGCTGTCATATATTTCCTCCAATGCTTTTAGGTGGAATTATACAAGTGAGATCGGAACTGTTTTACATAGGCAAAAAAAAGAGAGAATTTTGCAACAATGCCACCATAGGTTTACAAAGAAAGGGTATGTCATAAAATCATCTTCATCTATATGAAAAAAGCAGGGCTTCAAACCAGTTTGTTTCAGTTCAAATTCCTGCTGAGAATTTGCATTTCCACCCTCAGATATACTGAATCAGAACCTACATTTTAACAACATCCCTAGGTGATTCTTATGTATGATAAATTTTGAGAACCACTGCTCTACTAGTGGAGCTCTGGTGGCGCAGTGGTTAAGTACTCAGCTGCTAACCAAAAGGTCAGCAGTTCGGATCCACCAGCTGCTCCTTGAAAACCTTATGGGGCAGTTCTACTCTGTCCTATAGGGTCGCTATGAATTAGAATCAACATGACGGCAACGGGTTTGGTTTGGTTTTTTTTTTCCTGGCTCTCTTAGTGGTTCTCAGAACTGGTCCCTAATCAGCAGCATTAGCATCACCTGGGAACTTATTCTGAATGCATATTCTCAGCAGGGTTTCGAAGCAGAATGAACCACTGGTTCCAAGGCCTGGAAAAAAGTGCATTTTTTTTTTCTGCCACAAAACGACATGGGAAACAGCACTTTTTATACTGGTGTTATGGATTGTTTCTAAGCACAATTAAATTTCTTGGCATTTTGGACGAAGTGGTTAAAAATCGGGTGCTAACCAAAAGGCTGGCAGTTTGAATCCACCAGCTGTTCCTTGGAAACCCTATGGGGCGGCTCTACTCTGTTCTATAGGTTCGCTATGAGTCAGAATCCACTTAATGGCAACAGGTTTTGGTTGTCTGTATTTGAGTATCTATATTATTTGGAGCCCCTGGGTGGTGCAAATGGATAACACACTTGGCTGCTATCCAAAAGGTTGGCAGCTTCAACCCACCCAAAGGCACCTTGGAAGAAATGCCTGGAGATCTACTTCCAAAAAATCAGCCATTGAAAACCCTGTGGAGCACAATTCTACTTTGACACACTTGGGGGTGCCATGAGTCAGAGTTGACTTGACGGTAACTGGAAAAAAAAACAAAAATGCCACTATTACTAATCTCATCCTTTGAAATCTGTCAAAGAGTTAGTGAAATCAGTGTCCTCTGATGTAGTCTAGACTGCTCATGTGAAAAACCTGTTCTCTTCTGTTTTCCTCTTCCTCACCTCTTTCAGGGACCTCTCATCGCCAGGGTGCCCAGTGCCTCATAAGGGTGCTTGAGTCACTCTATCAACAAACAAAACAATTTTCTAAAATCGATTCACACTAGTATTTCACTGACTTCATACTTACTACCTCCAGAAGCTCTTTCATTTGAAAAGAGAATTGTGTTGGTGGGGTGTCTTTGTTCCCTAGCGCTTCCATGACAAAATACCACAAAGTAGGTGGCTTTAAAGAACAGGAATTTATTGTCTCGCAGTTCTGGATGCTAGAAGTCTGAATTCAGTGTATGGGCTGTGTCAATTTCTTTTGAGGGTTCTGAGAGAGGAACTTTCTTCCTCTCTCCGAGCTTCTAGTGGCTGCCAGCAGTCCTTGGCATTCCTTTGCTGCTTGTAGATGTATCTTCACGTGGCACCTTCCCTGTGTTTGTGACTCTGTTTCTATGTTTGTTCTCCCCTTTTATAAAACACCACTAAAAAGGGATTAGGATTAAGATCCACCCTACTCTAAAATGACCTTGTTTAATTTAACTGATAAAAGAAAAACCCTATTTCCCAATAAGGTCACATTCACAGATACAGGGGTTATGACTTCAACATAGCTTTTTGGGGGACACAATTCAATCCATAACACAGAGTAATGCCTACGCCATGGGAATGGGTCTCAAATTACAGAATTTCAGGCACAATGACACCTGGTCTATCTGGGGAGATACTCGGGGGCAGAAAATGCTAGTCAGATTACTTATTCTGTTTACAATTCAGGTGTCTTACACTCGGAGCTTTGAACTGGTTCATTCTGGTTCAACGCCCTGCTGAGAATTTGCCTTTCCACTCCAGATATACTGAATCAAAACCTACATTTTAACAAGATCCCCAGGTGATGCTTTATGTATAGATAAGAATCACCTGGGGATTTTATTAGACTTCTTATGTATATATAAGCATCACCTGGGGATCTTGTTAAACTATAGATTCTGATTTAGTATTTCTGGGGTGGAAAGGCAAATTCTCAGCAGGAGTTTGAACCAGAATGAACCAGTCTGAAGCCCTGCTTGCGCTGTATACATAACATTTTCTTTTCTATTTACTTTATTATCCTTATGAGCTGGGTTCGAGGCTAAAGTAGGCTTACATCATCCATTTTAGCCAGTGGTTTACCATAAAGTACACTTTACAGATTCATCCTTTAATGAGTGAAATCTGGTATGATTTGTCTGGAAATATGACTTCCTCCATTGGCTTCCATTTTCTTGCACATCAGCTTTTGCAGATGATTTTGAAGTCTGTGTTAGTCACGTTAGGTAAGCTCTCAGCACCGAGCAACACATCCCCATCAAAGCCTCAGCATAATAGCTACAGGACTCCGGGGCCCACAGAGAGACCAGTGAGGGAAATCTGACTCAGTTTATTTAAAAAAATAACTTTTCTGACACATAAAATTGCTATAATTCTACTCACACCAGGAACCAGTGGCAAAAATTAATGGCAAATCACCTATCAGCTTTTATTTCTATTTGCTTATGCCTGACCCTTCAGAGCCACATAACAATTGTTCTGAGCTGAAAACAACAGGAAGAATGTGAGGATGTCCTGTACATTCTAACCAAAGCAGGTGCCTTGGGGTCGATTTGAATGCATGACGACCCCATGTGAGTCAGAGTACAACTGTGTTCCGTAGGGTTTTCAATAGCTGGTTTTTTGGAGGTAGCACATCAGGACTTTCTTCTGAGGTGCCTCTGGGTGGACTTGAACCTCCAACCTTCTTGTTAACAGTTGAGTACTTTAACCATTTGCACCACATAAGGACTCTGTAAATTTAAGGGCATAAGCAAATCTGGTTTGTAATAGACAGGTCATGGGGCTTTCTTCAGAGGAATTGTTTCTGGGAGGCAAGATGAAGATGTTGTTTATTGTTAGGTGCTGGCAAGTCAATTTCTGACTCATAGCAACCCCATGTGACAGAGTAGAACTGCCTCGTAGGGTTTTCTTGGCTGCAATCTTTACAGAAGCAGATCACTGGGCCTTTCTCCCACAGAGCTGCTGGATGGGTTTGAACTTCCAGCCTTTCAGTTAGCAGTCAAGCAGTTAACCACGGCGCCACCAGGGCACCAAAAGATGAAGATTAGGAAAAAAAAAAAAAACCTCTTGCCGTCAACTTGGTTCTGATTCATCCTTGTGGTACAGTGGTTAAGAGCTCAGGCTGCTAATCAAAATGTTGGCAGTTCGAATTCCCCAGCTGCTCCTTGGAAACCCTATGGGGCAGTTCTACTCTGTCGTATAGGGTCACTGTGAGAAGATGAAGATAGGAAAGTTTAAATTGCCTCAGAAGGATTAGCTTTCCTCATTCCAGCTATTCCCCTCAAGCCATGAGAAATAGAGTCAGAGTCTTTGCCAGTCTGTGCTTCAGTTTTCTCATCCTGAAAAGGGATTTTCGCTTAAGATTAATACAGTTAAAATAGAAGCACTGTGTGAATGTGAAGTGTCAGTGCTCTGGACACCAGAGTCAAGAAGATGTCCACCATCTTTGCTCCTTTGACTACAAGTCTTCATTCTTTGGCAGTTTCCGTCCTTTACAGTCAAATTTAGATCTTTGGTTGCCTATAAACTGAGTCAATGTTCTCTGAAAGCCTTACTAAATAACAGACATTCTCAAACATCTCTTGGTGTGTAACAAATGTCAAATAATGGTGATATGCTGTTATTAAAAAATGTTAGTTTCCTGAAGTGACTCAAAGTTGATTTATTTTTCTTTCTGTATAAAGAAATCTATTTGACTGTACAATGGCACCCCAGAAAGATGTGCAATGGTGAATAATTTAATAATTTCACAAAAAACATTTTGCACTTCAGCATAATATAAAATTGGGTAAACTTTTAGTTTAAAATAAACTTTATCTTATAGTCAGTTCCTCTCATTTCTTCTTATACTTTCAAAGGTGAGAAAAAGAGGTGAAATTTCATTTGATCAATGTGTAAAAACCAATGTTTTACTAAAAATAGTCCTAATTAATTGTGTGTGTGTGTGTGTGTGTGTATACATATATATGTATATGTATATATATAACCAGTTTACACCACAGAACAAAAGTTGGAGACTTTACTAAACTTGATGAGCTCTGAATTTTACTATTGGCTCTTATTATAAGTTGTGGTCCTGCCATGAGTAGCTGTTAATATTAGAGTGACACCTGGTTTAAAAAAAATTAACATAATTGGTTATCTGAACCAATTAATGGTAATTTTACAATGGGGGTCCTCATTACAATGAGGGTCCCCAGGACGCCTACACATCTGACCTGCTGTCAGATCGGCTCTGACTCATAGTGACCCTATATGTCACAGAAAGAAATGTTGCCCAGTCCTATGCCATCGTCACAATCATTGCTGTGTTTTAGCTCATGTCGCAGCCACTATATCAATCCATCTCATTAAGAGTCTTCCTTTTTTTCACTGACCCTCCACTTTACCAAGCATGATGTCCTTCTCCAGGGATTGGTCCTTCCTGACAACACGTCCAACATAAGTGAGTTGAAATCTCACCATCCTTGATTCAAAGGAACATTCTGGTTGTACTTCCTCCAAGGCAGATTTGTTCATTCTTATGGTAGTACATGGTATGTTCAATATTCTTTGCCAACACCACAATTCAAATGAATTGATTTTTCTTTGGTCTTCCTTTTTCACTGTCCAGCTTATGAGGTAATTGAAAATGCCATGGCTTGGGTCAGGTGCACCTTAGTCATCGAAGTGACATCTTTGCTTTTCAGCACTTTAAAGAGGTAGATATTATAAGTTAAACCTGAAAAAATACATGGCTTGATAACTATTACAACATCATATAATTCTGCATATATAACATATATAGTAGTTAAGACATGTGTCTTCCAAAGTGAACTCTAAATGTCTCTGATACCAACTGCAAATTCAGTTCTTCTTCAGACCCTAACAACCTGGAGCTAGGTCAGAGAACACAAATTAAGGGAACAGTCCTCCAGGCTGCCAAGTCTGCCCAAGACTTCAGACACCAGCCACAAGCTTGGGGGTCCCCAGGACTCCCACACATCTGACCTGTTGGTGACAAATTCAGGGGTTCTCCCTGCACCCTTGGGTTTGGTAATTTGCTAGAACAAGCCACAGAACTCAGGAAAGTGCTATTCTTATGACTGCAGTTTTATTATAAAGGATACAAAAGAAGAGACGCACATGGCAAGGTCTGGGAGAGTCCCCGATGTGGAGCTTCTGCATACCCTAGGATGTGTTACCTTCCTGTGCATCAGTGTCTTTCACCTACCATGAAGCTCACCTGAACTTCTCCTCCCCTTCAATTGCACAAAGTATTAGGTGTGGTCTACAGTACTCCATGAATATTAAAGACATTCTAATCACTTGGGAAATTCCAAGGATTTAGAGGCTACCTCTTAGGAACCAAGATCAAAGACCAAATTCATTGGGTAAAGTAATTCTTCACCCCACGCTAGTTAATCTGGAAGATTGTAAGATTTGGTTTTCCCACTCTCCTCAAGACCAATTTAGAATATTGAGGAAGGTTCAGAATTTGTGCCAATAGATATAGACTTGAGTCTTGGCACTATGATTTCTTCACTGTATAAACTATTAAAGAATAGGTTTTGTGATCTGTAACTGGAGATCAAATAAGCATATTCTATTCTTCTTAAGATCTTGTTTCAAGATCTATCCTGAAGTACAATGCTGTCAGTGATAGGGTAATATACCTACATAAAGACCAGTTAATACGACTATTATTCAAGTTTATGCACAAAATACGAAGGCCAAAGATGAAGAAATTAAAGATTTTTACCAACTTCTGCAGTCTGAAATTGATCAAACATGCAGTAAAGATGAACTGATAATTACTGATGATTGGAATAGGAAAGTTGGAAAATACAGCCTTGGCGATAGAAACAACGCCAGAGATCACATGATAGAATATTTCCAGACCAACGGCTTTTTCATTGCGAATACCTTTTTCTCAACAACATAAATCGTGACTATACACATGGACCTCGCCAGATGGAATACACAGGAATCAAATCGACTACGTCTGTGGAAAGAGAGGATGGAAAACTCAAATATCAACAGTCAGAACAAGTCCAGGGGCTGACTGCAGAACAGACCATCAGCTGCTCATATGCAAGTTCAAGATAAAGTTGAAGAAAATTAGAACAAGGCCATGAGAGCCAAAGTATGACCTTAAGTATATCCCACCTGAGTGTAGAGACCATTTTAAGAATAATTTTGATACACTGAACACTAACAACCATAGACCAGATGAGTTGTGGAATAACATCAAGGACATTATACATGAAGAAAGACAGTGGTCATTAAAAAGAGAGGAAGGAAAGAAAAGACCAAAATGGATCCCAGAAGAGACCCTGAAACTTGCTGTGGAACACAGAGTAGCTAAAGCAAAAGGAAGAAATGATGAAGTAAAACAGCTGAGCAGAAGATTTCCAAGGGTGGCTCAAGAATACAAAGAAAAGTATTATAATGAAATGTGCAAAAGACCTGGAGTTAGAAAACCAAAGGGGAAGAATATCTCAGCATTTCTCAAACTGAAATAACTGAAGAAAACATTCAAGCCTCCAGCTGCAATATTAAAGAATTCTATGGGGAAATATTAAACGATGCAGGGAGCATCAAAAAAAGATGGAAGGAATACACAGTCATTGTACCAAAAAGAATTGGTCAATGTTCAAACATTTCAGGAGGTAGCATATGATCAAGAACCAATGGTACTGAAGGAAGAAATCCAAGCTGTACTGAAGGCATTGGTAAAAAAACAAGGCTCCAGGAACTAACAGAATACCAACTGAGATGTTTCAACAAACTGATGCAAAGCTGGAAGAGCTCCCTCGTCTACACCAAGAAATTTGAAAGACAGCTACCTCGCCAACCAGCTGGAAGAGATCCATATTTGTGCCCATTCCAAAGAAAAGTGACCCAACAGAATGTGGAAATTATCGAACAACATCACTAATATCACACACAAGTATAATTTTGCTGAGGATCTTTCAAAAGCAGTTGCATCACTATATTGACAGGGAACTGCCAGGAATTCAAGCCAGATTCAGAAGAGGATGTGGAAAGAGGGAGATCAGTGCTGATGTCCGATGGAACTTGGTTGAAAGCAGAGAATACCAGAAAGATGTTTACCTGTGTTTTGTTGACTATTCAAAGACATTCAACTGTGTGGATCATAACAAATTGTGGATAACATTAACATTTCGAAGAATGGGAATTCCAGAACACTTAATTGTGCTAATGAGGAACCTGTACATAGACCAAAAGGCCGTTGTTGGAACATAAAAAGGGGATACTGCATAGTTTAAAGTCAGGAAAGGTGTGAGTTAGGGTTGTATCCTTTCACCATACTTGTTTAATCTGTATGCTGAGCAAATAATCCAAGAAGCTGGACTGTATGAATAAGAACATGGCATCAGGATTGGAGGAAGACTCAATTAACAACCTGACATATGCAGAGGACACATCCTTGCTTGCTGAAAGTGAAGAGGACTTGAAGCATACAGGTGAAGATCAAAGCCTACAGCCTTCAGTATGGATTACACCTCAACATAAAGAAAAAATAAATCCTCACCACTGGACCAATAAGCAACATCATGATAAACAGAGAAAAGATTGAAGTTGTCCAGGATTTCATTTTACTTGGATCCTCAATCAACACCCATGGAAACAGCAGTCAAGAAATCAAATGATTCACTGCACTGGGCAAATCTGCTGCAAAAGACCTCTTTAAAGTGTTAAAAAGCAAAGATGTCACTCTGAAGACTAAGGTGTGCCATGATGTCTTTAGTCTCCTCATATGCATGCAACAGTTGGACAATGAATAAAGAAGACCGAAGAAGAATTGATGGCTTTGAAATATGGTGTTGGCAAAGAATATTGAATATACCATGGACTGCCAGAAGAAGGAACAAACCTGTCTTGGAAGAAGTATAGTCAGAATGCTCCTTAGAAGTCAGGGTGGCAACACTTCGTCTCACATGCTTTGGACATGTTATCAGGAGGGACCAGTACCTGGAGAAGGACAACATGCTTGGTAAAGTAGATTGTAAGAGAAAAAGAGGAAGATCCTCAACGAGATGGATTGACACAGTGGCTGCAAGAATTGTGAACATAACAAGGATTACGCGGATGGCACAGGACCGGGCAGCATTTCATTTGTTGTACATAGGGTTACTGTGAGTAGGAACTGCCTCGATGGCACCCAACTACAATAGCAACATTCTTCTTATCTTTTGGGGTTATTGTGATGTTTGAAAAAGATAACATGTATTATGTTCTTTGTAAATTGCAAAGGACTTTGCAAATGCTAGATTTAATTTATCAGTCATGTAAGAATAAGGAAATAGGAGGCTTACAGTGAAAATGAAAAAAAAAAAAACAGTGAGGAGAGATAGGAAAAGAAATTCAATTTTAAATGACCAGTAAGTTACAGGCATTTACAAATTTTTTAGCTCGTTTAAGTCTCACAACAATGTGAATAAAATGCTATTCAGTACCTCAATTTGTAAATGAGAAAAGTAATGATCTGAGAATTTGTTTAAGATACACAGCTAGTCAGCTCTGGAGCCAGTGTTTGAACCCATGTTCATCTCATTATATCATTCTGTTTTTCCAGACAAAACATTTTACCTCTTTCAAACACAGTTTCATATGGGCAGACTATGATGCACATTTATTTACTCATCTGCTTGTTCAGTAAACATTTATTCTCCATCAGCACTAATAAGTCATTGTTCTTGGTTCTGCTGAGGATACAGAAATGAGTAAAACACAGTCCCTCCGCTTAGGGAGCTACAACCCACTGTCTACAGTCAATTCTTGGCTTTCATTGATGGTGGCAGGAGGAAGGATAATTAAAAAACTTGGAGATGGACTCTGTAAGTTTATTCTCAGTTTGAGGATCACGTTCTCTAATTTGCTGAAGTTTCCGTTTAATTAAGAGCCAAGCAGACTCTTATTTTGCAGTTGAAAATCTAAAATGAATCATTGTACTCTCCCTGCTTGGTAACTAGAGTATTAAGAATATAAACAGAGTTGTTAAAAGTACTGGCTTTGGAGTCAGAAAGAGCTGTGTTCAAATACTAGCTACGCTTACCAATTGTATAAGTTTGGGAAACTGCTTCACCTCTCCAAGCTTCAACTTCCTTTCTAACTGCCAAATAGCAATAACCCCATACCCCAGTGTTGTTCCGACTATAGGGTTGCTGTGAGTTTTGTCCAGAGTTGTTGAAAGGATTAAGTGTACTAGCCCCTGCGTGTGTCTGTGTGCATGTGCATTTGAGTGTATGCACACATCATGTATATAATGTAGGTTAACCCTTACCACAATCCCTTGTTTTCTGCAAACAGTCCTCAAATTATGTTGTTGCTACGTGCCATCTTGTCAGTTCCTATTCATAGTGACCCTATATATGCAGAAGGAAACGCTGCTCGGTCCTGTGCCATCCTCACAATTGTTGTTATGTTTGAGCTCGTTGCTGCAGCCACTGTGTCAGTCTATATCATTGAGGGTCTTCCTATTTTTCGCTGACC
>NW_004444030.1:5460201-5467386 GCF_000243295.1 Trichechus manatus latirostris | reverse complement strand
GGTTCTTGATCATATGCTACCTCTTGAAATGTTTGAACATTGACCAATTCTTTTTGGTACAATGACTCTGTATATTACTTCAATTTTCTTTTGCTGCTTCCTGTGTCTTTCAATCTTTTACCCATAGAATCCTTCAATACTGCAACTTGAGGCTTGAGCTTTTTCTTCAGTTACTTCAGCTTGAGAAATGCCGAGTGTGATCTTCCCTTTTGGTTTCCTAACTCCAGGTCTTTGCACATTTCATTATAATACTTTTCTTTGTGTTCTTGAGCCACCCTTTGAAATCTTCTGTTCAGCTGTTTTACTTCATCATTTCTTCCTTTTGCTTTAGCTACTCTATGTTCAAGAGAAAGTTTCACAATCTCTACTGATTTCAATTTTGGTTTTTTCTTTCTTTCCTGTCTTTTTAATGATCTTTCACTTGCTTCATGTATGATGTCCTTGATGTCATCCCACAACTCGTCTGGTCTTAGGTCATTAGTGTTCAGTACGTCAAATCGATTCTTGAGACGGTCTTTAAATTCAAGTGGGATATACCTGGGCTCTTGTGGACTTCTTTTAATTTTCTTCAGCTTCAACTTGAACTTGCATATGAGCAATTAATGGTCTGTCCCCCAATCAGCCCCTGGCCATATTCTGAATAATGATATTGAGCTTCTCTGTAGTCTTTTCCCACAGATGTAGTCAGTTTGATTCCTGTGTGTTCCATCTGGTGTGGTCCATGTGTACAGTCACTGTTTATGTTGTTGAAAAATGTGTTTCCAGAGAATAAGTTATTAGTCTTGGAAAATTCTATCATGCAATCTCCGGTATTGTTCTTATCACCAAGGCCATATTTTCCAACTACCAACCTTCTTCTTTGTTTCCAACTGTCACATTCCAATCACCAGTAATTAACAATGCATCTTGATTGCATGTTTGATCAATTTCAGACTGCAGATGTTGGTAAAATCTTTAATTTCTTCAACTTTGGCATTAGTGGTTGGTGCATAAATTTGAATAATAGCTGTATTAACTGGTCTTCCTTGTAGGTGTATGGGTATTATCCTATCACTGACTATGTTGTATTTCAGGATACATCTTGAAATGTTCTTTTTGATGATGAGTATGACACCACTCCTCTTCAATTTGTCATTCCTGGCAGAGAAGACCATGTGATTATCCTATTCAAAATGGCCATTACCAGTCCATTTGAGCTCACTAATGCCTAGGATATTGATCTTCAAGCATTCCATTGCATTTTTGACAACTTCCAATTTTCCTTGATTCATACTTTGTACATTTCTCATTACAATTATCAATGGATGTTTGCAACTTGTTCTTCTCATTCTGAGTTGTGCTGCATCATGAAATGAAGATCCTGAAAGCTTTCCCCCATCCATATCATTAAGGTCAGCTCTACTTTGAGGAGGCAGCTCTTCCCAGGTCATATTTTGAGTGTCTTCCAACCTGAGGGGCTCATCTTCCATCACTGTACAAGACAGTGTTCTGCTGCTGTCCATAAGGTTTTCATTGGCCAATTTTTTCAGAAGCAGATGGCCAGGTCATTCTTTCCATTCTGTTTTAGTTTGGAAACTCTGCTGAAACCTGTCCACCATAGGTGACCCTGCCGGTATTTGAAATATCGGTGGCATATCAGCATCACAGCAACATGCAAGCCACCATAGTATGACAAATTGATAGGTAAGTCGTGGCCTCAGATGACAGCAATTATTATAATTATTTTGTCTTTGGGGAGTCAGAATTTAAGGAGACACAAATCATTATTCTGAATGTCAGTTATGATTGTAAAGGGCAGCAGATGCAGACAGCCTGCTTAGTAGATTGGGCTGAATCTAGGGCTAACTTAGGTTTACTGATATTAGATAGTATGTTTTATTATTTTTTAACTAAATTCCTGGTAACAGCTTTTCCTTGTATTGTTCTCAGAAGATCTAGTGGCAGAAAGGAAATTTTATCTGATTAAGGCTTTAAATTACTGACTTTTAAAAAAATGTCAGCGAGAATTAAATTTTGTTGCCTTTGTCTTTAAAATACTACTTTTTTTTAATGGAAACTTTACTAATTACAGTAGCTTACAATCATTGGATGCTTACTATGCTTCAGACATTAAGTGCTTTTCCTGTGTTCATTTCTTTATTCTTCCAGAATCCAGCATGGTGTGTACTACTATGGCCATCCATTGCTGTGGGCTCACCAACATCCAGAGTAGCATAAATTACAAAGAACAACAAAAGCTAAGTGAGAATATTTCTTCAGAAGACCTGTAGGAAGACCCATTTTACAGATGAGGACACTGAGGTACAGAAATGTTAAATAACTTGTCCAGGCATCTAAGTGGTAAGGCTGAGTTGTGAACACAAGGAGCCTGGCTCCAAAGCTCATGGTTCTAACCCTGATAGCACATGCATCCCATGAAACTTATATGGCTGGTGGCCTAATACCAATTTTCTGTGTGACCTGGCTAAGTGACTGCCTAATCCTCAGTTTCTCATCTATAAAATGAAGGATTGGACAGGATGATCTCAAGGGGCTCTCCTAGCTCTGAACGTCAGTGATGTTTAAGTCTGAGGCCTGTAACGTCAGGCAGAATTCCTATTTTTAGAACCACTTTTGGTTGAGGTTGATTATTTATTATAGAAGGCCGCTAAGAAAACAGCTTATCTGGGAAGGAGAAGGAGCCCTGGTGACTTTTTTTCCTTAATAGGTTGGCCCGGATAAATCCAGTAGATAGTTATTTGTGCCCTTAAAAAGTAAAGAATTGGATATTGAAAGGAAGTGACTTAGAGCAGCCAAGTTTGGATGGTGCTGGAATGTAGGTGGGAAGGGCTAGACATTTGGGAGTTTAGAGTGTCCCCTTGGAGAGGATGCAGAGGCTAGAAGGCTGCTGTATGTGAGAAACAAGTGCCCAGGCAGGGGTTGGTGGTGAGAAAAACTACAAGGAACATCTACTGCTGTCTTCTTCTGGAAGAATACCCCCTTTTTGTGGAGCTTTTCCTTCTCCAGCAATCAGTTATCTAGGGGTTGACATGTCACTCAAGCTAGCCAATCAGAATCTTTCTGTGGGAGTTTCTTGAATGGTGACTAAGGGTGGAGGGCCAACCTTTCTCCAGTGCTGAGATGTGAGGCACAGGACCTGTCAGCTAGCTTATTCCCCAACTTGTGCGGGAAGCCAGTCTGAGAGAATAGAACTGATCCACAGATAGCAGCATGTCCCGGTAATATTTAAGTCTCTGGCTCCAGTCATTCCAGAGGCCAAGCTCATACCTCTACTTTTTATTTTTTTTAATGTAATCATTTCCTGGACACATTATGATTTGTTTTGTTTTTTTAATCCCCTTTTATATAAGCTAGCTTCAGTCTGATTTCTATAACTTGAAATCAAAAAGAGAATTGATTAATAGGAATAAGAAAACATTTAGTTCACTAAGTATTCAATTCATGTCAGTCAGACTCTGAACGCAGAGTCCATGGGCCACCTAAAGAAGGGTGTAGACTTTTACTGGTTGTTCCATCTTTCTGATAGAAAGATGCCTGGCTTTCATCAGTTTCTCAAAGGGGAGTATGAACCAAAAAAAGATAAGAACAATTGCACCCGGGAGCTTGTGGGCAAGGGTGAGAACATTTCTGTAGGAGTTCAATAAACAGTCATTGAATGAATTCAGCACATATCAAGTGAGTTCCTGCAGAGCTTCAGATACTGCAGTAGGTTCAGGAAAGACACATAGATGTATACAGCATGGCCTCAAGCAGAGCACATCTTGTGGGCGAGAGACACGGCTAAAATGAAACAGAGTGGGGTAATTTCTGCAAGAGAGGCACACAGTGTGGGAGCAGGGGCTGATTCCTTCTAGGGGATCAGAAGGCTTAGCAAAGAGGTTTGTATATGAATGAGGCCTCCAAGGCTGGGCAAAACTTCACCTGGCATTCTGGATTGAATTGTGTTCCCCTAAAGAGGTAACGAAGTCCTGGCCCCTATACCTGTGGGTGTGATCCTATTTAGAAATAGGATTTTGTTGTTGTTGTTGTTATGTTAACAAGGTCATACCAAAGTGGGGTGGATCCTTAACCTATTCACTTCTGAGTTATAAAAAGAGCAGAATAGACACAGAGACACACAGAGGGAAGACAGACACCATATGAGGATGGTCTACAAGCAAAGGAATGCCAAAGATTGCCAGCAGTCACCAGAACCTAGGAGAGAGGCCCACAGAAAGAATTGACAAGGCCAACACCCTGATTTCGACTTTTAGTCTCCAGAACCGTGAGAAAGTAAATTTCTATTCTTTAAAGTTACCCACTTGTGTTATTTCTATTAGGGCAGCACTAGATAACTAAGCTGCACTGAAGGCATTGGCGAAAAATAAGGCTCCAGGAATTGATGGAATACCAACTGAGATGTTTCAACAAGCAGATGTAGCACTGGAAGTGCCCACTTGTCTATGCCAAGAAATTTGGAAGACAGCTACCTGGCCAACCGACTGGAAGAGATCCATATTTATGTCTATTCCAAAAAAAGGTGATCGCATCGAATGCGGAAATTTTCAAACAGTATCATTAATATCACACACAAGTAAAATTTTGCTGAAGATCATTCAAAAGCAGTACATTGATGGGGAACTGCCAGAAATTCAAGCTGGTAGAGGGTCAGTGAAAACGAGGATGACCCTCAGCTAGATGAACTGACACAGTGGCTGCAACAATGGGCTCAAGCATAACAACGATTGTGAGGATGGCCCAGGACCGGGCAGCATTTTATTCTGTTGTACATAGGGTTGCTATGAGTTGGAACTGACTTGACAGCACCTAACAACAACAATGACAGGTAATTAAGACAGATAGCATAGTGGCAGGGAACTCAAACTCTGGCATCAGATAATTGGGTTCAAATCTTGTTCAGTTCATGCTTTTGGCAGCAAATTAGCTGCAGTGTGGAGAAAGGACAGCCCAGGTGAGAGATGGAGAGTAAGGGCAGGGTAGCCCAGTGGTTAAGAGTTTAGGTTTGGAATCAGACAGCCCTGGTTTTAATTCTTGGCTCTGTCCCTTACTAGTTATATCATTCTAGTAAAATTACACAAATTCTCCAAAACTCATTCTTTAAAATAATGATGATAATAGTTCTTATCTCATGTAGCAAATACTCAATATTTAGCTACTATAGAATAATAGCTTAATATTATAAATAAAATATTACAGATATTATTATAATATTAGGAGCCTTAATGGCTCAGTGATTAAAGCCCTTGGCTGCTAACCAAAAGTTTGGTATTTCCAATAAACCAGCCGCTCTGAGGAAGATGTAGTGGTCTGCTTCTGAAAAGATTACAGCTTGGAAATCCCATGGGGCAGTTCTACTCTGTCCTATAGGGTCGCTATGAGTTGGAATTGATTCCAAGGCAGTAGGTTTGGTTATATTATATTAGAGAACAACTAGGAGGTTATTTCTCCAGATGCTGAATCTATCCCGGGCCCCAGCTCACCATCATCTCAGATACGGCAGGTGGGTTTTATCTGGTAAAGATTCCCCAGACAAAGGTGTTTGGAACTCATGCTGTCCAGAAATAAGTCTCCAGCAGCTCTACCTCCCTTTCTGCTAGTATCTCTCCTGCTACAGGTATTCTGAAGCAGGGCTCCCACTTAGCGTTCGTTGTTCATTGTGGTTTATGTTACCCTGGGTGTTGGCAGGCCCGGTGCAAATGGAGGCCCAGGCTTGGTTATAAATATGGTTCAGAAGTGGCCATCATCACATCAATGCCTGTTTCCTGTTGAGCACATGATTTGAGTAGCAATCAGTCCTCTCCATGAACAAAGGCTAAATACTTGGGCCTGTGGCTTAAAATGAGCAAAATCTTTGCAATCTTTGTAATATGATTCCATGGAAAAAAGCATTTCTAATGGAAATTGAGCTGTAAGCTAGAAAAAAAAAATGAGAATTCATTTCTTCTTTTTGAAATCTGGGTTCATAATGGTTGATTCTTATTTGAAAACCCTGAAGAAGAATTGGGAAGTATAAAAAAAAAAAAAAAGGAGCTGTTTCAGAACATGGGAAAAATATATATGGCCACGGCATTCATTTCATTATTTGTTAACTTTGTTCTCCTGATCTGAGGAGAGCTATCCTTCAGTTGCCCTCTTTCAGTTTCATCTTTGAAATTAAATAAAGGCCCCACACACCATCTGCCCCCCTCAAATCCTTTCAGGATTAAAAAAAAAACACACAGGGTAATACCCCAAAAGAAAGAGCACACATGACAATTATCTAGTGGTCATTAATTTCTTTCCAATTCATGCTGATGTTGATGATTATGATAAACAATTATAGGGGGCCCACTATATTCCAAGGAGCCCAGGTGGCTAACAGTTAAGTAGTCGGCTGCTAACCAAAAGGTTGGTGGCTCAAACTCACCGAGCAGCAATGTGGGAGAAAGACCTGGCAATCTGCTCCCGTAAAGATTACAGCAAGAAAACCCTATGGGGCAGTTTTACTCTGTCACACATGGTCACTATGAGTTGGAATCAACTCAAAGGCAATAATAACAACACTATGTTCCAGGCATAGTTCTACGAACTTTATGTCTATAAACCCATTTAATCGTAACAACCCTATGGGTTAGGCAATATTAGTACTCTATTTTGCAGTCTTAAAGAGGTTAAACAATTTAGTCAAGGTCACACAATGAGTAAGATATGGAGTTAGGATTCAAATACAGCCAATATGGAACCTCGATCCATACAACTTTAACCACAGTGATACGATAACAATTTTTTCAGTTACTGTCAAGTTGATTCCAACTTATGGTGACCCCATATACATCAGAATAGAACTGTGCTCCATAGGGTTTTCACTGGCTGATTTTCCAAAGTAGATTGCCATGCCTTTCTTCTAAGGTACCTCTGGATGGACTTGAACCACAAACCTTTTGATTAGCAGCCAAGCACGTTAACTGTATGTACCACCCACAGACCCCATGATACCAATATCCATTTGTATTCTTGGGGTTTTTTGTTCCTAGTACGTTAGCTTATCATCTAAATTAAAATTAATGATCATCTTCTCTGTAATATTTTTATTAAAATTTTACAAGATATGAGGACAAACTGACATGTCATATAAACACTGGAGAATATTTCTAGTCTCTAAAACGACTTTGGTCCATGTCATAGAGAGGCTAAGGGTCTTTACTA
>NW_004444030.1:5431574-5440630 GCF_000243295.1 Trichechus manatus latirostris | reverse complement strand
GGAACACTGAAGAGAAGGCCAAAAGAGAGAAGAAGACTTCCCCTGGAGCTGACACCCTGAATTTGGACTTTTAGCCTACTTTACTGTAAGGAAATAAACTTTTTTTGTTAAAACCATCCACTTGTGGTATTTCTGTTACAGCAGCACTAGATGACTAAGACAGAATTCATATCCTGAATAATGTAGGATTAATGGCTATATAATTCCCCCCATGTATGTTAGGTAAATATATTCAATTACATATGTTTTCAGACCACTTGTAATCAAATCAGCCTAGAAATTCTTCTGCTTTGTTTGTATTCTTGTGGCACCAAATTGATAGCAGGCCTCTAGCTCAATATTTAATGAATCTTTTCAGGAAATCTTCACTGATAATGAAAAGGACAATAAAACCTTCAGTGAAGCAAGCTTACAACCTAAAATATTGCAATTGGGCATGGTGAGCAGAATCTAAAGAGAAATGTTCTCACTCTGAAGCTCCTGGCATTAAACCTGTTCTGCAGGTGAGCAATGGCGTCCTTGTGTGGTACAAGAACGTTCAAGTGCTTGGCTACTAACTGAAAGCCTGGTGGTTTGAATTCTCCCAGAGGCACCTTGAAAGAAAGGCCTGGCAATCTACTTCCGAAAGATCATAGCCACTGGTAACCTTATGGGTCACAGTTCTACTATGAGGTAACTGATTGGGAGTTTTTCTGTTTTTTTGTTTTTGCAGGTGAGCAAGGAGCTTCTGAAGCTGCCTATCCTGCACTGGTCCTAGGCCTTAGTTGGACCTTCAGCACTAGGCAGAGCTATAAAGACTTAGGAAATGAATGAGCATGACCACCTTGAGTTGGGGATGACTTCTGGAAGGGTGATCTGACCTGAAGGGTAAGCATAGAGAACCAGGCTCTGCTCCAAGCTCTGCTACCATTTACCATGCCCTTAGGGAGTGTCAGGGCTCAGAGCTGCAGTCCCTGCCTTCCACACCGCATCTTGTAAATCACAGGATGGACAGCCTCAGGGCCACTGGGTCTGCTAATGTGCTCTCATTTATTGCCCAGTCAGATGTCCTCCACAAATCTTGTTACTCAGAGGTGAGTGCCCTGGAGAAATAAGTGTTGCATTTGGAAAGAAAAAAATGAATCATCCAAATTAAGTGGGAAATTCTGGTCTGATGCATTAAGAACATTATTGAAGGGGAAGGAAGTGGTGATGGAAGAGTGTGGGAAGAATATTCACATACACGTGTGACTCTATGGTTGTAAGCAGGAATTCAAACTGGATGTTTCTCTTTGTTCGGTTCTGTGAATAATAGATACTTCATATAGTAATAGTATTTAGAAACTATAATGATACCTAGCACTTGTTGAGTGTTTATGGTGTGCCAAGGTTGATAAAGGCCTCACTGGCTTTATTTCATTTAATTTTGACAACAAACCCAAGAGATAGGCACTACTAAAACTTCCTTTTTATTTATTAGGAAACTGAGGCTCATGGAGGTTAAGCAACTTACTCAAGGTCACACAGTTAGTTGGCAGTAGAGCTTGGTCTTCTGACTCATAACCACTAAGTTGTACTGATGATGAGTTATTACTATTTGAGGTGAGGGGGCAAAATGGTTTCTAATGAATAAAACATATATCCCTTTGTTCTCATGGAGCTTATGGTCAGGAAGAGAAGATAGACAAAGTATTTCAAATAGTTTGTTAGATGTTTCCAGAAGTGTATGAGGCTGGGAAGGAAAGGGGGCGTTTCACAGGGGGCCCTGACCAAACCCATTATCTTCCCCTACATCACTCTGCCTCTGTCCACAGCTATAAGGACCAACCTACACACCTCGTTGCTGTTGAGTCGATTCCAACCCACAGCAACCCTATAAGACAGAGTAGAACTGCCCCATAGAGTTTCTAAGGCTGTAGGTGGCACAGTGGTTAGGAACTCAGCTGCTAACCAAAAGGTCAGCAGTTCAAATCTACCAGCCGCTTCTTGGAAACCCTGTGGGGCAGTTCAACTCTGTCCTATAGGTTTGCTATGAGTTGGAATCAGCTCTACGGCAATGGTGGTTTTTTTGGATTGGGGGATTGTAATCGTTATAGAAGCAGACCGCCACATCTTTCTCCTGCAGAGGGGCTGGTGGGTTAGAACCACCAACCTTCTGGTAAGTAGCCAAGTGCTTAATCACTGCGCCACCAGGGCTGCACACACACAGCGTCAGGAAATTCAGGTTCATCTGTCCCATCTCAAATCTGATTTTAGAGTTTCAACTGATTCTGTGTTCTAGAAGAAAAAATAAAGTGTCACTATCTTAGTGATCTGGTGCTGTTGTAACAAAAATATGACAAGTGGCTTTAAAGAACAGACATTCATTTCCTCACAGTTTAGGAGGCTAAAAGTCCAAATTCAGGTCACCAGCTCTTGAGAAGTCTCTCTGTGGGCTCTTGGGAAAGATACTTGTCTTAGTTTCTGTAGCCCTGGTGTTTCTGGGTTCCTTGGTGATCCTCATGCAGCATCTATCTTCTCCGGTTTGTGCTTGCTTGTCTCTGTGTCTATGCTGCTCTTTGTATCACTCAGAAGTGATTGGGTTTAGGACACATCCTACACTGATATGGTCTTGGCAGAGTCCAGTCTGGCCAGCAGTCGGGGCAGTACCAACGGTGCAGACCAGGGATGGTAAAGCAGCCCCCAAACACTCTTGGAAAGGCTTGGTTTGGATTCTGAAAAAAGAGGCAGCAAAAGTCAGGCTGATTGGACTGAAGGCTTTTAACAAGGGGAAACTTACGTACAGAAGGACAGTGCTGAATCCCGTAAACCCACCACGAAGCGCTGACTATTAACCTAGGTTATGATATGATGCCAGTGCTGCAGGGGGAAAGGAGGGGAAAGTAAGGTCTGAAAACCTGGGGTGGGGGGAAGGGAGGGGCGCAATGGCCCTGAGGAGTTTACTTTGCTGACTGATGGCTAGATTTGCACTTAAAAGCTGTTCATCAGTAGCTGTTGATCCCGAAGGGAGGGGGAGGAAAGGGGAGTCTGATTAATGTCCCTGTCTAACTATGGATGGGGTTACTGTCCAGTCACTCTTGCTCAATCCCAGAGTCCCTCACGGACAAGATTCATATTGGATATTTCTAAAACCCCACAGGCCTAACTAACGTAACAAAGAAAACCCTATTTCCAAATAAGATTACATCTATAGGTATAGGGGTTGGGACTTTAACACCATTCAGGGGGACACAATTCAATGCATAACAATCACTGTGCGTGTTATCATTGTCTCTTGCCTTAATTACCCACAGGATAAAAAGGGTTATCTTTTTAACTGATTTAGGTACTTGAGCTCTATGCCACTCTGGGCTTCTTAGATGTGCTAGCGAACAGAGGCACCTCTACAAATCTGGTTCCCAGTCTTATTCACCTATAGTTTTGACTGACTGTGACTTATTCCTTTATGAAGAATTGGAGGCTGAGTGTGGAAGTACAGATCTGGATGCTGCAGATCATTTAGGTTCTGGTAAGGCCAAGGTTCAGTGGCTGAATTTGACACAGGGGAAACTGTGCAGTCAATTTGGTGGGTTCCTTCACTCCAGGGATTTTTAGGGATTTTTCCAAAGGGAATGTACAGGCCCATTTATCCTGTCAGTTGAACTCTGTGGTTCTACTCTTGCCTGCTCTGTCACTGGGAAGCAATGATCCTGTCTTAGGTCAGGTTCCCTAGAACAGGGTGTAGGATAAAATACTCTTCAGGACACAAGATCAGGAAAGGGTAAGAGCTCAGCAACAATATGATCTCAGGTCTAGTATAGCCTTGGCCTGATCCCTAGGTGCTCCAGAGTATAAATCACATGCAGTGTCATCCCACTTTGAGGGAAGGGGGCCAGAGGCAGTCTACTGCAGCTAAAGGACATCTGGATGGGGTGTCTATTCTGCATTCATAGCAAGGAAACTGTCACTTCCTTTGAGTCCCAGCCCTCCAATGGGAGTGTGGAGGGTTTCAGCACAAAACACAACATAATGTATTTCTGATGATGTCAGCCCAGCAGGCGGAGAACGAGGAACTCAGGTACTGACAGCAAAAGGTTCTCCAGAACTCGTGTTTCCCACTTACAAACAGGGAGAAGTTGGTCCCACCAGTGGGAGTGCCTCCTGATCATCATGACCATGTCCACCTGTCAGGACAGAGCATCCTTTTGTAAGGAGGCTGTAAGGTGCTAACTGACACTCTGTCCCTTAGGGACAAAGTCTGCATATGAGCCACAGAGAGAGGCAGCCACCCTTACACATTTTAATTTCATAACCAATCCAATTAAGATCCTTCCTGTTCATTTCTGCACATTTCAAACAGCAAATGCAACAGTACAGGAAACTCATAATTCATTAAATTCTCTGAACTTAAGTATTCAATTCCTGCCAATATAACATTTAAGTAATCACTTCAAGATAATTTGTTTATGATTATCAGGCCTCCCAGAATGACCCCCTTAAACTGATCGCCTGGTGAAGCTTTGTGAAGTCTCATTACAAATTAAGAATAAATTATCCCTATAAGGGAGATTTTTTTTTTTTCCCCAACAAAGTCTGAAGTCTGGACCAAAGAAAGAAGGGAGATGCCTTCTGACTCCTTGTGACCCAGTCTTTGTCTTTACCAGAAAATGCAAGGTTCTCTTCTGAAAGGTTGCTGCTATTTTCCCCTTGCAATATGTATCTTTCAGAATCCTGGATGTGATGGTTCTGTGGCTAATGTGCGGAAAAACTGTGAAGCATGACATCTTCACTGAGCAATCTCCTCTCCTCCCCTGTTTTTCATAGTGCGATGTCCAGTTAAATTCATATTATATTTTTGATGGCTATCATCAATTGGTTGTTTCAACTCAGAAGATTTTACCTAGATTGAAATCATTATGGTGAGTAACTGAGACTGTATTACCAAAACAGAGGAGCCCTGGTGGCACAGTGGTTAAGAGCTCAGCCGCTAACCAAAAGACTGGCAGTCTGAATCCATCAGCTGCTCCTCGGAAACCCTATGGGGCAGTTCTACTTTGTCCTATAGGGTCACTGTAAGTCGGAATGGACTCAACGGCAACGAGTTTGGTTTTTTTTGGTTACCAAAACGGAGAACTGGATTTAACCTTCTTTTCCAGGCAGACGCTTCTAATTTATGTATACCTTACTTAAATCAATCACTGAGATTTTTTTCATGAAAGATATGCATACTGAGCCTTGATTTATACATTTACTAGTTGTTTCATCATGTTGGAACACTTACCTGGTATTGTATCTTTAGCCATAATACTTACAACATATTATATGTGGTATTTGCTGCTGTTCTCTAATTGAAATGATTAACTGAATTATACATTTTTTGAGCAGGTGAAGACAATTCATGTAAAGAATTAAATGCCCACAACCAACCAAACCCAACCCAACCCATTGCCATCAAGTCAATTCTGACTCATAGTGACCCCAAAGGTCAGAGTAGAACTGCCCCATAGTGTTTCCAAGGTGTGGCTGGTGGATTCAAACTGCTGACCTTTTGGTTAGCAGCCAAGCTCTTAACCACTGCACCACCAGGGCTCCATGCCTACAAAGGGGAAGGAACTGTTCATCTGTGTATGGCTCCCCCATGAGTCTTCCCTACTCTTCCATGCTAGACCTATGTTTTCTTCTGGGCTAGGAGAGTCCACCTTGATATGATGCATTCCCTTACAATGTCCAGAAGCCATGGAAAGACAGATACATAATTCTTAATTTATACTACCAATGAAAGCATATGTCGGTGACTAGTAAGACAGCTACCAAAATACACTGACCAAAGGAATGAAATTTGATTCAAGTGAAGCAGAAATCAATATTTACTCCAAGAAACTATAAATCTTGATATTCCTTACAACTAGTGTATATATTTATTATTATTCTTTTGAACAGATGAACCAAAATTACATTTAATGTACCCTGGAAGGTAGCCAGATTTCTACTTGCCTGTAGCAAATGATGATTTATGCCAGGTACGTGGTAGGAAAAAAGTTGGTTTAATTAATTTTGTCACCAGAGTTTCTCCACTGAGGAAGGGTAAATTGGGAAACAGGCTAGTAGGATATTTTCTAATATTTATTTAAAAGAATAATTAAAAAATAGCCTCCTGTATTTTCCTTTTATTACCTGTTCTGAGTCTTACAACCACCAGTCAACCCTGAACATCATCAGGTTAAAGTCAGTGAACTCACTGCCTGACTTCTCCAATTGTGTGATCATGGGTCACTTCTATATGTATTTGAGGTTTCATTCATCCTTTTACTAGCAAACAGGTATTTGGTGCCTATTATGTGACGTCACCACACATCTGTCACTTTGTTGTACCTTGGTGGCTTGCACATTGCCATGATATCAGAAGTTATGCCACCAGTATTTCAAATACCAGCAGGGTCATCCATGATAGATAAGTTTCAGCGGAGCTTCCAAACTAAGTCAGCCCAGGAAGAAAGGCCTGATGATCTACTTCCGAAAATCAGCCAATGAAAACCTTATGGATCCCACAACAGAACATTGTCAGATGTAGTGTTGGAAGATGAGTCCCGTAGGTTGGAAAGCACTGTACAATAACTGCACAATGGACTCAAACACACCAATGATCATGAAGATGGCACAGGACTGGGCAACATTTCGTTGTGTTACACATGAGTCAGAGCTGACTCGATAGCAATTAACAACAACAATTATGTAACAGGCTGTGCTAAGTGCTGGGGATATGATGATGAGCCAAATGGACAAAGTTGTTACTCTCATAAAACTTACTTTCTAGTCCTTATGATAAACAAGAAAATGCATACATAGGTCATATATTTCAAGGTCAGGATAAGTGCTATGAAGAAAATTAAGCAGATAAGGAGATAGAATGAGGGAAGTGTTTGCTATTTTTAAAAGGCTGCCAAGGAAGGCCTCTCTAAGGAGGTGACCTCTGAGTAGAAACTTTAAAGGAATTAAAGATGTAATCTACATGAATATTTGGGGGAAGAGCACTCCAGGCAGACAGCGTATGAGTGTAAATCCCTGAGATGGGCGTGTGCTTGCCTTGGGATGTTGTGTCCAGTTTACTTCTTTCACTGGCATGAGCTCAGAGGAGGGTGGGCTTTGACAAATGATTATCCAGGCTGGGGGAAAGGAAATAAGAGTGATACGTAAGGCAAGATTTCAGTGCAGAAGGCAACAAGGAAATCCCAGCAGCTGGATTCCGATGGGGTCAAAGTCTGAGCTGGTTAGGCAGTCCCAAAGATGGTAGTCAAATTTAACTTGTCCAAGAGAAAAGGAGGAGCCAGTATGAGGGGCTAAGAGCCAGAGGAAAGCCTATGAATGGACTGTTGATATAGGTAGAGAGGGTATGGAATAAGGGGGTAGGGTGAATATGCAACAATTGCCAAGCCAAAGGCTAATAACCATGGTTGCTTTTGTAAGGTTCGTGTGTCTAGTTTACAGGTGTTCCAGGTGCATTTTAAAGGTTAGAAGGCACAACACTGGGGTAAGGAAGAATGAGATAAACAACCTACAGAATCCCAGAAGGATCAGCTCTAGTTTGGAACTCTCCCCACATCCTAAAACATACTGAGGCAGTTTTATAATCGTGGTGGAATGGACAGATGGAGTACAGATTCTAGACTTGTCACAGGCTGGGGATAAAGTTGGTTCCTCATAGTAGAAGCAGCCACCTTATTCCCTAAATCCTAGCGTATAGATAGAGCAATTGTCCAGCCAAATTTACTGAAACATGAGAGCATTTTCTGGAAACTTTACATTATTTGGTTGCTTTGGCTCAGGCTATGAGGATCTTCCCAGACCTTCTGAACATTGCCCACTCCCCCTCCCTAGACACACACACACACACACACACACACACACACACGGGGTGGATTAGCAAATAGGCAAGGTAAGCATGGTGCTTATCTTGCTTACCAGATTATGTGTAGTGAACAATTTGACACGGGTTTTCACATCTGTGATGTGGTGAAACTCATGTAAAATTGTGCACTACAGATTGGTAAGTAAGCACAAGTAAGCCCATGCTTACCTTGCTTACTGGGTCATCTGCCCCTGTCAGGGATTGTAAATTTGAAAAGAGGCTTTAATTCTGTAGGAAAGTGCTATGCGGTTGGGAGAGAAATAGATGCCAGCCATACCTAGAATCTTTGATGTGGTGGGAAAAAAAAGTGAAATTGTTCACTACAGATGATCTGGTAAGAAAGGTAAGCACTATGCTTACCTTGCCTATCGGATAATCTGTCCCTGCACACATGCACACACACACACACACACACACACACACACAATCCACAGGCCCTAGAACTCAGGGTTATTATACTTCCAGCTAGTTTTCCATTCATTCATTCATTCATTTAGCAAATAATTATTGAATACCTATTTTGTGGCAGGTCTGAAGATACAAAGATAAATAACAATTAGTCCCTCACTATAAGAAATTCCTACCTTCAGGTTCCAGGCTAACCTACTTTCTACACCCCTCTTAATTATTTAAGGAACAAGGTTCTTTTCTTTTGGACTTCAGGTCATGCCTAAGAACTTTGAATCCACACTGCTGATCTCGCTGCCCCTTTGCTGTGTCTCTCTGGGCTCTGCCCAGGAATCCATATTTTTCTCTCTCTAATTCCAATGCCAGGCTCCTAGATCCTATTTGAAGTTATTATTCCAAGATTTGCTGTTGTCTGGATTCTCTAGTCACATCTTTTCTCACTAAAGTTTACAACATCACACTTGACCCATCCATTCCAACCCAGCAACATATATCCACCTGAGATTTAATGCATCCCACTCTGAGAATCCCCAAACTCTTGGCATTTCTAGCACCTATCCCTGATGCCTGCTTAATTAGTAAAATTTTTCTGAAAATAATTCAAAAGCGGTTGCAGCAGTACATCAACAGGGAACTGCCAGAAATTCAAGGCAGATTCAGAAGAGGACATGGAATGGGGGATATCATTGCTGATGTCAGATGGATCTTGGCAGAAAGCAAAGAATACCCGAAAGATGTTTACCTGTGTTCTATTGACTATGCAAAGGCATTCAACTGTGTGGAT
>NW_004444030.1:5429833-5431171 GCF_000243295.1 Trichechus manatus latirostris | reverse complement strand
CTGTAAAACACTTCTTTAAAGTGTTTAAAAGCAAAGATGTCACTTTGAAGACTAAAGTGTGCCTGACCCAGACCATGGTGTTTTCAATTGCCTCATATGCATGGGAAAGCTGGACAATGAATAAGGGAGATGGAAGAAGAATTGACACCTTTGAATTATGGTGTTGGCTAAGAATATTGAAGATACCATGGACTGCCAGAAGAGCAAACGAATCTCTCTTGGAAGAAGTACAGCCAGAATGCTCCTTAGAAGCTAGGGTGGTGAGTCTTTGTGTCATGTACTTTGGACATATTATCAGGAGGGATCAGTCCCTGGAGAAGGACATCATGCTTGGTAAAGTAGACGGTCAGCAACAGAGAGGAAGACCCTCAACTAGATGAATTGACACAGTGGTTCCAGTGATGGGCTCAAGCATGTGAAGATGATGCAGGACTGGGCAATGTTTCATTCTGCTGTACACAGGGTTGCAATGAGTTGGAACCGACTAGACGGCACCTAACAACAATAACAACACGCTTGATCCAGCTGCTTTAAACGAACATAAAAAATGGCGTACAAATAGAAAGTTAAAACAGAATAAAAGATTTTGAGCTCAATGAAAATGAAGACATTCTTCTTCATCTTTTCTGTGGCACCTAGGAGAAAAGGGGAAAATGCAGAAAAATAACATGTATTAAGCATCTCCTTTGTACTAAATGTCTAAGATTCTCATTTTAATTCAAAAACACTGGAGAGTATGTTCAGGGTGGTCAAGTAATTTGCCAAGTGTTAGACAGCCCTGGTGGCACAATGGTTAAAGTGCTTTGCTGCTAACCAAAAGATCAGTAGTTCAAACCCCACAGCAGCTCCACCGAAGAAAGATGCGGCAATCTGCTTCCATAAAGATTACAGCCTCATAAACCTGATGGGGCAGTTCTACTCTGTCCTGTAGAGTGGCTGTGAGTCAGAATTGGCTTGACAGCAACAGACTCAGTTTTGGTTTTATATAACTATACAACTGATAGTCCCTGGGAGGCACAAATGATTAAGCACTCAACTGCTGGCCGAAAGGTTGGTGGTCTGAAGTGACCCAGAGATGCCTCAGAAGTAAGACCTGGTGATCTGCTTCCAAAAGATCACAGCCTTGAAAACTCTATGGAGTAATTGTACTCTGCCCACATGGGATTGCCATGAGTCAGAACTGCTTTGATGGCAACTAACAACATCATACAACTGGTAAGTGGTAAGCCAATAAGTGCTTGTTGTTGTTTTTAGGTGTTGTTGAGCCGGTTCTGACTCATAGCTCCCCTATGTACACCAGAACGAAACATTGTCTGGTCCTGCACCATCCTCACAATC
>NW_004444030.1:5422966-5429355 GCF_000243295.1 Trichechus manatus latirostris | reverse complement strand
ATATAGTCCAGTTTCTAGGATCATTTGCTCAGCATACAGACTGAATAAGTATGGTGAAAGGATACAACCCTGATGCACACCTTTCCTGACTTTAAACCACGCAGTATCCCCTTGTTCTGTTCGAACGACTGCCTCTTGATCTATTTACAGGTTCCTCATGAGCACAATTAAGTGTTCTGGAATTCCCTTTCTTCAAAATGTAAACCATAATTTGTTATGATCCACATAGTCAAATGCCTTTGCATAGTCAATAAAATACACGTAAACATCTTTCTGGTATTCTCTGCTTTCAGCCAGGATCCATCTGATATCAGCTGTTGTGATAGCCCTGGTTCCACAACCTCTTCTGAATCTGACTTGAATTTCTGGCAGTTCCCTGTTGATGTACTGCTGCAACTGCATTTGAATGATCTTCAGCAAAATTTTACTTGCATGTGATATTGATATTGTTCAATAACTTCCGCATTCTGTTGGATCACCTTTCTTTGGAACAGGCATAAATATGAATCTCTTCCAGTTGGTTGGCCAGGTAGCTGTCTTCCAAATTTCTTGGCATAGATGAGTGAACACTTCCAGTGCTGCATCTGATTGTTGAAACATCTCAACTGGTATTCTGTCAATTCCTGGAGCCTTGTATTTCACCAATGCCTTCAATGCAGTTTGGACCTCTTCCTTTAGTACCGTCAGTTCCTGATCGCATGCTACCTCCTGAAATGGTTGAACGTCGACCAATTCTTTTTGGTATAGTGACTCTGTATTCTTTCCATCTTCTTTTGATGATTCCTGTGTCATTTAATATTTTTCCCATAGAAGCCTTTAATATTGCAACTCGAAGCTTGAATTTTTCTTCGGTTCTTTCAGCTTGAGAAATGCCAAGTGTGTTCTTCCCTTTTGGTTTTCTAACTCCAGGTCTTTCCACGTCAATATAATACTTTGTCTTCTCGAGCTGCCCTTTGAAACCTTCTGTTCAGCTCTTTAACTTCATCATTTCTTCCTTTTGCTTAGCTATTCGACATTCAAGAGCAAGTTTCAGTCTCTTCTGGCATCCATTTTGGTCTTTTCTTTCTTTCCTGTCTTTTTAACAACCTCTTATTTTCTTCATGTATGATGTCCTTCCACAACTCATCTGGCCTTCAGTCATTAGTGTTCAAGGTGTCAAATCTATTCTTGAGATGGTTTCTAAATTCAGGTGGGATATACTCAAGGTCATACTTTGGTTCTTGTGTTCTTATTCTAATTTTCTTCAGCTTCAACTTGAACTTGCCGATGAGTAATTGATGGTCTGCTCTGCAGTTGACCCCTGATCTTGTTCTGACTGATGCTATTTTCCATTGTCTTTTTCCACAGATGTAGTCAATTTGATTCCTGTATATTCCATCTGGTGAGGTTCACCTGTATAGTCACTGTTTATGGTGTTGGAAAAAGGTATTTGCAATGAAGAGGTTGTTGGTCTTGCAAAATTCTATCATGCGATCTTAGGCATCGTTTCTATTACCAAGGCCATATTTTGCAACTACTGATCCTTCTTTGTTTCCACCTTCCGCATTCCAATCACCAGTAATTATCAATGCATCCTGACTGCATATTTGATCCATTTCCAACTGCAGAAGTTGGTAAAAATCTTCAATTTCTTCATCTTTGGCCTTAGTGGTTGGTGCGCAAATTTGAATAATAGTTTTATTAACTGGTCTTCCTTGTAGGCATATGGACACTATCCTATCATTGACAGTGTTGAACTTCAGGCTAGATCTTGAAATGTTCTCTTTAATGATGATTGCAAAACTATTCCTCTTTAAGTTGTCACTCCCAGCATAGTAGACCATATGATCGTCCGATTAAAAACAGCCAATACCAGTCCATTTCAGCTCACTAATGCCTAGGATAGTGATGTTTATGCATTCCATTTCATTTTTGACAATTTCCAATTTTCCAAGATTCATACTTAGTTCATTCCATGTTCCTATTATTAATGGATGGTTGCAGCTGTTTCTTCTTATTTTGAGTCATGCCACATCAGCACATGAAGGTCCCGAAAGCTTGACTCCATCCACACATTAATGTCAACTTTACTTCGAGAAGGCAGCTCTTCCCCAGACGTCTTTTGAGTGCCTTCCAATCTGAGGGGCTCATCTTCCAGCAACATCAGACAATATTCCACTGCTATTCATCAGTTTTTACTGGCTAATTCCTTTCAGAAGTAGACTGCCAGGCCCTTCTTTCTAGTCTGTCTTAGTCTGAAAGCTCAGCTGAAACCTGTCTTCCACGGGTGACCCTCTGGTATATGAATACCAGTGACATAGCTTTCAGTATCACAACAATATGCAAGCCCCTACAGTAAGACAAACTGACAGACGCATGGGGGAAAATTAGTCCTTAATGACTCTGAAATGGGCCCTTTTTCCTACATTGTTCTTTGACCTGGATCTGGAATTAGCTAGCTTCACAACCTTCAGCTGCATGATATTGACCTCGCTAGCCTCAGCTTCCACATCTGTGAAATGAAGGGATTGGACCAAGGCCCTGAGAACACTTTAATGAAAACTCAGTGGCTTCACTACTGTTACCTCCATATTATCCATGACAAATATCTGAATGCTATTCCTTAGGATTTCTCTGAACCCAAGTACATCTAAGTAAGTCTGACCAGATTCCTGATGTTCTCTCTGCAAGTTTTTGGCAATATAAAGCTTCACAGTCTGAATGTTTTGGGCAAATTCTTTCAGGATGTTGTATGTTTTTTAAGGTTCCTTTCTCATAATTCCACCCCTCTGGCTATTCAGCAGACTTACCTAACACCTCTGAATGTTGACTTTCAGAAGGAGAAATGGGTTTGACCTTCTGAATAGCAATACGGAATAAAATTGACAGATACTTAATTGTGAAACACCCCTGCTCTACCTAGTTATATGCAAAAGTGAACCAATAGATCAGCTGATCAACAGATTAAAGAATCAGTGGGAAATTAAAGGGGTAATGTCTGTCTCAAAAAAGATGACTTGACACAATGTCCTAATAACTTTAGAGCAACCAAAGCACTGTAAAAATTAATATGAAATCTGCCATCAATCATTTTAGATTTTTATAGCCAAGGAACTGCATTTGTATAACTCAATTGCTCAACTGGAGAGTTACATTGGGTTTCAGGCCCAGAGAAGGGGAATTAGATGAAATGAGCACTGACCTTTGCTACTGATGAAAACGAGAATCAGCATCTCTCGGCACTTCTTGTTTCAGGTTGTTCTTAATTGGGCAATTTTACAGAAATGATGAGAAACAGGACTTGATGTTGATGGAAATTGCTTTAACAGATGAGAGTATTTTGACACAGTAATTGCAAGGTTTTCTAATTTGAAGGTGGCCAAATTGTATTTTTTTTTTCTTTTTTGTTGCTAAATAGTATTTTTATAAACTAATCTCTAGAGGAGACATATCCAACAAATGTTTAAAATTTATCTATAAAATTTCATTGTCCTAGGGATTCAATTACTTGAAAATTTAGGTCATCTAAGTATGTACATAAAAAAAGACAATTAGTCAGGGGTCTAACAGTCTCAGACAGAAGTACCAGACAAATGTGAGAACTGTCAGCATCATACAGAAGCCACAAATTGGGCTGTCAAAAGCCAGTCCCCTTCAATAATTCTCCTGCATACTCCAAACACACCAGGAGCTACAAGGAGTGGAAAGCCCTGGAAAAAAACCATAAAAGGGTCAGGCAAGAATGCTAAGTAAGAAGCATGGACATGATAGAAACTGCTGAGGGATATCAGAGTTAAGACCAGTCAAAAACTGGACCAGACAACCCCTCAAGAAACTGTCCAGGAACAGAATGTCTGGAGCTCTGTGGCCAATCCAGAGGTCAAAGTCCTGCTTATTCCCATCTGTGCAGCTCAAAGCTCCTGCTTATAGGCTGGTTCTCTTCCCCTGGCCCCTTTCTGTGAATGGTATCACTATCCTTCTATAGCCCAGGAATCTCGCTGTCCTTCTCCTTGCACAGCCAGTCCATCTTCAAATACTGTTGATTCAAGTCCAGGAACAAGGACTAGAAGGCAGGAGGGGACATGAGAGCTGGTAAGAGGGAACCCAAGAATGAGAAGGGACAGTGTTGACACATCATGGGGTTGTTAACCATTGTCATAAAACAATATGTGTACTGTTCAATGAGAAAATATTTGTTCTGTAAACCTTCATCTAAAGTACAATAAAAAAAAATACTGTTGATTTTACTCTCTAAATATTTTTAATCCATCTCCTTCTTTACAGCTATGTGTTCACCTTCATAGTTCAAATTGTCATCATCTCTAGTCTGAAACAGCCAAACTGGTCTCCCCACATCTACTCTACTGCCTCAAATTCATTGTCCACCTTACAGCTAGGGTGATTTGTATCAAAGTAAAATCCTTAAGTGGTTTCCCATTGCCCTTAAATAAAGATAAAGAGCGAAGTGCTTCACGTGGCATCAAACTACCTGAAACAGACATCTGTTAGTTCTCTCTCTCTCCTTTGCTTTTTACTTTCAGAAATGCCTCTCTCCACCCAGGTGGGTTGTCTGTCATTTAGCTCCATCTTCCCCACCACAAGGGGCGCATGTGACTCCCTCCCCCCGACCTGGAAACTCAGAGTACTCCAGAGATTGGTTCAGAGTTGGGAACTGTATCCAGGAATGTGTCAATAAAAATCCTTACTTGGCAATTAATATGGATCCTAGGAAAAGAAGGAGCACTTAGGTCTGCTGTGATGATCATTTTTTCCTGCTGTATGAAGAAAGTCTCCTAGGATGGAAATAATGCAGAAGAAATGTGAGTCAAAAGATGAAGAAAAGTAATGTTTGTTTGAGCTGATGCCCAAAGCCATTGCCAGATCTTGAACTTCCCATTTACATGAGTCAATATATTCCTTTTTGCTTTAGGCTAATTTAAATTGAGTTAGTATCACAACTAGAAGATTCCCTCTTGTTCCTTGTTATACATCTATAACCTCTCCTCTATCCTACACCAAGTTAATTCCTTCAGTGCTCAGCTTAAATTTTGCTTCTTTAGGAAAGTGTTTCATAATCCTGCAAACAAAATAAGGTATCTCTCTTATGGCTGCTTGCAGTATTTGTTTCCATTTGTAATTATACTTTTTTAAATACATTTACATCTATGATTACATGATTCCTGTCTGTCTCTAACACTTGACTGTAAGCTCTGTGAGGCCAGGATCAGTGTCTTATTTTGCCCTCCATCCTATACTTGGTGCCTTGTACAGTGCCTGACACATTGCAGGTGTTTAAGAAATATTTGTTGATTGAATTAATGAATGGCGAATAACTTGGTGCCAGGAACTATGCTAAGTGCTTTTACATACATTATCACATTAAAACCTCACAACAATCTGGTGGCAAATGCTCTGTGACACTTTTACAAATGTGAAAACTAAGGCATAGATATGTTAAAAAACACTGTCACCTAACTTTAAAAAGAGAAATCCATGACAAAAAAACAGATCTTATTGCTTTAATCCAGATTTCCTTTCCTCAAGTAACCTCTTGGGACCTCCTACATATCTATTTGCATATTCTCTTTTCCCCACAAATGCTTGTGTTATCTCCATTTCCAAAAGTATTTTTAGTCTCTTTTACCTTTAAGAGTTGGTTCATTAGGAGGCAGCCAAGATGGCGGAGTAGTCAGACACTTCCAGTGGACCCTCTTAAAACAAAGACCCAAAAAAAACAAGTGATTTGATTATATATGGTGATCTGGGAGCCCTGAACATCAAAGGCAGAGTTGAAGAACCGGACTGAGTGGCAGGGGGAGGGGGAGACAGTTTGGAAGCAGTGAGGAGTTGCCAGACCTGACCAAGAGAGAGCCTGAGCCCTTCAGGCCTGATCAGCTCGTAGGTGAGCGGTAAGGCAGGCAAGCGGCAGTGCTCCAGAGGTATGTTTTCCGTGCTGGGAAAGACCCAGTACCAGAGAGTCTACTTGGCCACCCAGAACCAGTGAGAAGTAGCCCTCATCGGCGAAAGATAAGTAATTGCGGACAGCCTACCACGTGGATCAAAAACACCCCACTTAGGGAAAAACCTCTCTCCCAATTACCTCCCCAGTCCCTGCTCTGCTCTGGGTCCTGGACCAGCTTCAGCAACTGCCAAGTCCCCTGGGCCGAAAGTAGGATCTGTCACATACCTGGAGCCATTCTCTCTGCCTTGGAGAGTGAACAAATTAACAAAAAGGGGAAAAAATAAATTTCTGCTCCCCTAAGCCAGGAACCCAGGGTAGGCACGGCTCCTTTGCTAGGCACAGGCATAAGGGATCCATGGACTTTGAGTGCCTTTCCCCCTAAATAGACTTGTGTGGGCCCATCTCAACAGCATAGGCCCTCATTACCACAGTACAACAGGCTATATAC
>NW_004444030.1:5390254-5401639 GCF_000243295.1 Trichechus manatus latirostris | reverse complement strand
AAGGCGGAGAGGGTTAGGAGCTGGTTGAATGGACATGGGGAATCAGGGATGGAAAGAGGAGTGTGCTGTCTCAGTAAGGGGAGAGCAATTAGAGTCACATAACAATGTATGTATAAATTTTTGTATGGGGAAAAAAAAAAAAAAAGAGTTGGTTCATTAGGTTTAACACCTTCCAGGAATATTTTCAGTCTTACCCACAACACTTGAAATACATCCTTTTTACTCCAAAAAAAGCTTTCAAGATTCAGAAGAAAAAAGATTTTTAGAGCATTGGCCTTGATTTTGGGGTGTAGGGGAAGGGCCTGTTCTGAGGTCCCATATATTTTTCTATACTGGTCAGTGACTATCCAGTCTACTCCTAAAACCATCCCAGAGTAGAAGGGAATACAGGTGAAAGACTGACAGAGATTGGGATGGGAGAGGAGAAGGCAGAACCTGCCTATTGCCATTGAACATGAATCCCTGAAGTTTGAAATACTTCAAAGCCCTTCTCAAGTCACAGTCACTCTGCTGTCCCAGCATTTTGATAATCTGGTCTTATGCACATTATGATGATTTGGCAATAATATGCATTAAATGGCAGAAAAAGTTCAAACCTTATAAAGTAATGCTAGACAGTTTATTGGACATAGATGAAGAATTAGCACACAGAACTCAGAACTATAAAATAAATATTTGAATTAATCGCCCAGGCTATAGAAAAGGAAGAATTCTATAGACTTCTAGATCTGCCAAAACGGCCTGTAGGAAGGCTATTCTAAGAAACCAGCCTTCAACTTCTTTGTTACATATCTATAACAAAAAAAGAAGCTTGCAGCAGAGGGTAAATCAATGCATGGCTTCCTTCGCTGAGAAAGTCTTGCTACAAAGAAAATACCAGCTGAACCAAACTGTGTGTAGTCACATACCTGATGCTAGTATAAGCTTCTTATCTCATCGCAAAATGGGTAACAAAGGTCACTGACCAGAACTGGTCCATTGATCGCATTTTGAGAAGCGCTGGCCTTGAAAAGTAGTTTGCAACTCTTGCTGTGCCTTAGAAGCACCTATGAAACTTTACAATCTACCACTACCTGAGTGACTTATCCTGAGATTCTGATTTAATGAGTTTGGGGTGGTGTCCACTATATTTTAGCATTCCCCAGGTGATTCTAGATGCATCCAGGGTCAAGAACCACCGGTCTCAGTTGTAGCAAGGCTGGAAGACATAGGGATTCTTGACGCTGACTTTTGGCAAAGAACTTAGAACTAAGTATAGCTTATATAGGTGGAGAAGCCTGCCTTTCTAAAGACTTCTTGTTTCTTGGTTCTTTTATTAGCCATTTAGGAGAAGAAAATAGAACTGAAAACAGTTACTAAGAGATAGGTGACGTGTGTGGGGGGAAGGAACACCTACAGGCTCTTTGGAAACTTAGGCTTTAAGAAATCTAAATTTAGGAAGAGATTTTGGTGGATGGATGCTACCCCACTCCACAGGCAAAATAATACAGAGGAGGCAACTGAAGTTGAAGGACAAAAAAAAAAAGAAAAAGTCATAATGCCTTCAATTTTTTTTTTTTCCTCCTCCACAGCAGTTTTCTGAAGAGGGTGGAGCTAACACTGACATCTAAAGTGAGAAAAGCAAGGATTTCAGAGGCTAGGGCTATAAGTACGGCAACACGGAAACCCAGAGAAATCTGTCATCTATTTGAAACCCCTGAGTTCAAAGTTGAGCCTGGAAAATAAGTAGTTCAGAGTTAATGAATGGATGGAGCAGACCTCCAACTGTTTAGGCCATTCATCACCCTAGCCGTACAAGTTTGCAAATCACCAACCATTACTCAATTCCTCCACTAAATGAGGACAGAATTCAAAGATAAATCTCGTGAACACTTGTAGTGCAATTATAATGGACTGTCTTGAAGTCTTTGCTTAATACTGATAGCCCACTCAGACCCTGCATTCCAGAAAACCTCATTCTGGAAACCAAACTAATCTCCACAGTGACTGCCAGGCTTCTTTCCCAGCAAACATCCCAAAGGAAGTGTCATAGCATTGGTATCCTTTGCACAATTCATCTGCTGGCTTATTACCAAAAAAACAAAAACAAAAACAAAAACCAAACCCGCCGCCGTCAAGTAGATTCAGACCCATAGCTATCCTATGGAGCCCGTGGTGCAGTGGTTAAGTGATACCGCTGCTAATCAGTCAGCAGTTTGAATGCACCCGCTGCTCCTTGGAAGCCCTATGCGGCAGTTCCACTCTGTCCTAGAGGGTTGCTATGAGTCGCTTATTAGGAGTATTTATGTACATTACAGCCACCTGACTATTTGTCGTACTATGGTAGCTTGCATGTTGATATGATGCTGGAAGCTATGCTGCTGGTATTTCAAACACCAGCAGGGTCACCTATGGTACTTAAAATACACTTTTGTGTATGGACTTGAGCATATGAAGGATCACGAAGATGGTGCAGGACTGGCAATGTGTCATTCTGTCGTACAAGGGATTGCCACATACATGGGAGCCAATTCGGTGGCAACTAACAACAACAATATACATTAAGCATATTAATATAGGCTTAGGATACCGGCAAGGAGCCCTGGTGGCGCAGTGGTTAAGTGCTTGACTGCTAACTGAAAGGTCAGCAGTTTGAACCCACCAGCCAATCTGGAAAAGAAAGATGTGGCAAATCTGCTTCTGTAAAGACTACAACCTTGGAAATCCTATGGGGAAGTTCCACTCAGTTCTATAGGGTTGCTATGAGTCAGAATTGACTTGAGGGTAATGGGGACAGGGATACTGGCACTTTAACTTACCAATGGAAACTTGGGTAAGTGTATTTACTTCTTTGAATCATGGTTTCCTTATATGTAAAGGGGATAATAATCTCTATTTCCTTAGGGTTGTTTTAAAGATGAAATGAGAGCTAAAGCCTGCTGTTGAGCAAGGTGAATTTTTTAGAGTGCAGGTAAGAACCAACTTTATTTTTTCTCAACATAGCCTTTTTAAATCTGGTCTGTTGAAACTCTCTTTCCCAAACCTCAACAATATTTCAGGCAAATTCTACAGCTATTGTGGTCATTTCCTGGCAATAAATACTGTTTCATTTTGAGAAGTCCAATCCAGTCTTACACCAAAACTTCAGTTTCTCATACGATTTGAGTGCTGCCCCTTCTCTAGATCAGGCCTGACCCATCTTTAGAAACCTGCCCTGCCCCGCCCCACCATTACTTTGCAGCCTCGGAATTCTTCAGGTTTGTGATAGGTAGAAGGAAAAGGGGAAAAGGCCTTACTTAGTGCTGTTGGGCTTTCTGTGTGCAGGTGTACAAGCGCTGGTCCTTTCTCTTCTGAGGTGCTTTTGTGGACTCATCAGAGACACTCTTTCCCTCCTGATCTAAGCCTCTTTCTGTTGGGATGTAATCCTATTGAATAGACTACTTTTAAGAGAGTTCAAGCCCACTTAGTCCATAGGGGAGGAAAAAAACAAACAAATGAACAATATTTGCTCCCTTGCCCCAACAAACTTGGAAAGTGCAGGCTGCCCTCTAGATCGTTCCCTTTACACTGACATCACAGCCTCTTGCCTTCAGATGGTTTCATGCCAGAGACTGACACTGATCTCTGCTCTCTATAAACTACAGAGGACACATGAGTGGCTCTCTTCAGTTGGCTTTGAGTGTTTATGGGGGGAACACATAATACAAAACACCATTCCTTAAAGAAATCCCTATTCACTGTCTTCTTCTCAGTCCCCTGCCTTTGCTTATAAGTGTCCTAGACATGGTTGCAGAACCAGCTTGGGGCCACTATCTCTTAAGCATATGTGGAAATTAACACCCTTGTCTTTAGAGCTTCCGTTACACCAGAAAATGTTTCATTAAAAACCCTGTTTCCCAGTGAAGTACCTAGTTCCAGGCTTGGCACAAGCTTGGCATAATTGTTGTTGGTTGTAAGATGAGATAAGGCCTTCACAAGGAGACAAAGGATGCACACACACACACAACCCAAAACAAACAAAAACCCAGGAAATGAATGACATATGCAAACCTCTAAATGTCTGACACATGGATTTTTAAAAAGGCATGCAAAGCAGGCTTCCGTAGACCTAAGAAGAACACCTGTCCTGTTTCAAGAAAAAAAATTCTTAAGAAATATGTCAGATATGCAAGTGTGCGTTTGCTTTCTCTTTATTTGCCAGCCCCCATCTCTATGACATATATATTGACTTCCTTGTGTCTTTAATGCCATTTTTGATCAATGGTTTATGCCACAAGAGCTCAATGGTTGCTGGAGGATTCCTCTTTCTCTGGCCCATATCTTTCTCCATTCTTCTATGTGGTGGCCAAGCATTGAGTAGAGAAGGTCCCTGGTAAATCATGTTTCTTCTTGGTGAACCTGCCCTCACCCCCACTCCCCAGTCAAAGCTAACTGGACCAGAATTGACACTTGAACTGGGTTTGGCCAATCAAAAGTGAGATGCGCAGACACATCTCAGAGATGAGTCCCGTCCAGAGGGCTGGTTCACAAATGCCGCCTGCAACGCTGCCGCCCTTCCTGAGGTTTGGGGACCCTGGTGCAGCTGTTCCTTGGATTGTGTTAGGGTTCTCCCAGAAAATCTCATGCTCTTCTTTTTTAATCTAGCAGAGGTAGTTTTTTTTTCACTTGCAACCAAAATCACATGAACTTACACCATCTCTTTTTCTCTTTCCCTTCTCCTACATGTTTTTCTTCTCAGTTTATTCTTCTCCACTGGCAAAGGCATTCACCAGTTTTTCTCAGGACCATTTAGCCAGCATCCCTTAAGGCTAAAGGGATTGTAAACTCCAAGGTTGACTTTTCAAAATTCAACTGTCTGCTATTCTCAATACTGGCTCCCATCTAAGTCCCGGGTAATTTAAGTTGACTCTTGGACCTCCAAAGGCAGGAGACACAGTACATCCACACAGGCATGTATGGTGAAAAATACTCATGGTTCACAGATGATGGTATATAAAATCATGGGGTAAATGTCAACAGACTGCATACGTGATCAGCTTTCAAAACTAATTTTCTCTCACCTTTTCATATGTCTCTATAGCTCATACCATTCCTAGGAAAGCAGAACATATGTGTAACATAATTCATGGCTTGGTCACTGGACATGCTCATATCTAAAAGATATCTAGAGATTTCAACTCTACTGTTGGTTGAATGTCCTGCTTCAATACTTCTTTCATTTCAACTTTCTTCTGTTTATGTGGGCTTCATCTTTTCGTTCAGTTCCTAGTAGTTGAAGGATTTTGTTCTTTCTTTCCTTATTGTTAGTATTTTTTAATCCCTTTAAGGATGTGTCAGAACAAAGACTGACCCTCAGATCTGGTGATCTGGGAACTGAAAAACTGGGTGAGGGGGTCACTAGACTATGGTGCTTCTTCAGCATGTTCTATACATGATACACTGAGCTCAACAGTAGCCTATGTCTCCACTCACTTCCCTGCTCTTGCAGGAAATGTATCTAACAGCCTAGTATTAGATTCCTCATTTCTACCATCCTGTAGTACTTGCTTTTATTGGAATGCTGTCTTTGCTGAGGTTCAAGTGACGGAGATCCTCATGTTAATCATAATGGTAACAGCCACCATTTATTGAACATGTGCTTGTGCCAGACATTTTACATGCAGGAGCTGTAATTCTTTCCTACAAGAAAGTAGCTTCTTATCCCTGTTTATAGATGGGAAACGGAGACCCTCAGAAGAGCTTGGACATTTGCTCGAAGTTTCACGGTAGAAAGTAACGGGACAAGGTTCCAAACTTGGATTTCCTAACTCTACTTTTTAAAAAATACAGGTATGACACAAGATGTGATTGGAAACAACTAAGAAAAAAATATCGAAAAAATATCTTAGAACTCCCACATCAAATGACCTGTAGAGGAGTGTTGTTCATTCTCCAAGGATATGAGTGTGTCTTGGGGCTTTGGTGTGCTCTCTATTCAACCACTGGGTACCCAGACAGGCTGCTCTTTAGCTGTGTCTACCAAACCAAAACCCAAACTAGCTGATGTCAAGTCGATTCCAACTCATTGTGACCCCATGTACATCAGAGTAGAACTGTGCTCCATAGGGTTTTCAATGGCTGTGATCTTTTGGAAGTAGATCCTCAAGCCTTTCTTCTGAGGCACCTCTGGGTGGATTCTAACTACTAACTTTTTGGTTAGTAGCCAAGCATTTAACTGTTTGCTCCACCCAGGGATTCCACACATGTTCTCTGTCTAACAGGACTGTGTATCTGATGCACAAGTAAAACCGCGGCTGTCTCTCACATGTCGTGATGGCCAGCCCACCACACTGTGTCTCATTGCATGTTTTGTGGGCCTTATTCCTACAGTTGATCCAAATGGAAATTTAGACATTTCTTTGTCATAAAATAATTGATCACAGAAAAGAATTAAATTCAGTGAGTGACTTTGAGCTCTCACAATAGCAAGGTTAGAAAAAAATTCCCATTCTGTCTGGAAACAAACTGGAGTACCTGTCGAAATTAAAAATGACTTACATTCTTACCATTTGGGAGTCATGTGTGCTGACTCTCAAGAATAAAATGCAATTCATCTTATATCAGTGTGGTGTTTACCGTGAAGATGCCTTTATGTAAACCTGCCAGGATTTTCAAACAAAGGGGCAGAGGACTTCTTAGGCTACTGTTTCAGCAGACCGTTACCCCAGGCTTTCCAGAAGGTCTCCAACAATGTCCTAATCAGTACTCTCAGGGGCCTTTTGCCCATATGATCTCCCTGACCTTTCTGGTGACCAATACTTCCTCCTTAAAACTTCTTAAAACACTCTCTTCCATCCAGTCCCAGTGACATGGCAATGTTCTGAGGTCTTCAGTGCCTCTTCATTATGGCTTCTTTGTCTTTACATTCTCTAAATGATGGTATTCTCCAAGGTTCTGGCACCAGCTTCCTAGGCTTCTCTGGAGACTCTCTTCCCCTAGCACATCCATCAGCTCCCACAGCCTACAGCATCTCTGCCCTAGGTGGTTACCCTACGCCTTTGCCCTGACAGGCCCCCAGTTCCCAGTCCCTGTTCCTGACTTACCCAATGTCTGAACTTCGCCTGTTCTAGAATTCCTTTTTGCTCTCTTCCATCTCTCTAGCTAGATACCTGGAATTCTCCTGGCTGTTTCTGATCGCAAGGACTGACCTGGTCAGCACCAGTTGTCTAGGGCCTTTCCTCAGGGTACCATCTTCTTCCTGCTGTAGTGGACATCATCTCAGAGCCTGAAAATGGGTCTCTCCTACTATGTGCATTTGTGTAGTCCCAAGGTATGGCTTGTCTCAATCCCCCTCTTAGTCACGCCTGGGAAGTGATGTTCTATATTAGACACTAAACTCTCATTTGATGTTGTAGTCCCTGTAATACCTAGAACACTGTCTTGTGCATAGTAGATTCTCCCTAAATGGTTCAATTTAATTTAACAAAAACTCGGTAAATTGAATTGAAGCTGCTATTCACTGAGTCAGGATAACACTAGGCAAAGGGTACAGAAGATTCTAGAAAAAAGAGAGAAATTTAAATTTACTACACTGCTAAGAAATTGTCTCTTGAATGCCTGTGGAAGTTATTAGTTCATGTTGTGTGGGGAAGTTTTTGGATCTGTGCTTACCATGTGAGCATGTGAAGATAAAGACAGAATTTATCTTTAAGGCTAAATTAAATATCATTACAAGATTGAGTTATTAACTGTAAAAATTGGCTCTCAATAAGTGCCCCTTTTTGTTCTCTCTGCAGGGGTCTTCTGGGAAAATTAAACGTTTTATGCCACAGAGTTTACTAACTATAATCTAGCATTTTATGTTGCCATTATTTTCCTGGATACGTTGGGTTTCCCAACGTTATCTGCATGATCACTGAGGACTGGATGCTCACTTACAGCCCAAGTCAGAGCTGAACAAAGACACGCCCTCAGACAGGCTAATAACTGGGCACCACTTCAAACTGATATTCTTGAATATTTAATGGATGTAAGCATAAACCAATTTTCTATTAACATATATTTTATCCTGAAACAAATTCATTTACTAAATAATTTCCCCCAGCAGAAGCAGAGTCAATGCTGTGAAAACAATTCTATAAAACACTTTTCTGTAACTCTGTTCTCTTTTAAGCTGTCTTTTGTGATTTCCTGTAGCAGATGAGCCTTCCTTGGGAGACATATTAAAGGGTTTAAAGTGTACATAGAAATAAACCATTTGTTTTGGCTAAATAGTTCCATGTCATGCATGATTTGGTTTTCAGATTATGCTGACTGTGAGGGTTGACCTCAAGCAACCGTCAGCGGGCTAGTTTGGGGGCTGTAGCTGCTCTACGCAACTTGTAAAAGTACTCAACAAAGACATATGTCCTGGTGAGGAATTTTTTTTTTTTTTTTTTTTTTAACTTCGCTCAATCATACTGCCTACATCAGCAACCAATTTACACTTTCCTGGTTATGTAGGATCACTATGAGTTGGAACTGACTCAACAGCAATGGGTTTGGTTTGGTTTGAGTTTGGTTATGTAGGAAGTCATGTATGGAAGCCTGAATTAATTGGCCCCATATTTCCAACATATTTCAATGATGTCTTACTGTCCATTGAAAATGGCCTCCCTCCACCGTTCCCTGGATGACCTGCCCCTTAAATCTAGTTCTAGCTTCATTCTGGGGCTCACTTCTGCATTAATTCCTCCTTCTGGCCTGACTGTCTTCCTACTTACCCTTTGTCTTTTCCTCTCCATAATCTAGAATGTCTCCCTTCACCTCTTACATATTTTAGCAATCCTGTCTTAAGTCTCCATAGAATTTCTCTTCTTCTGTAAACCTGTTTTAAGGTCTCTTCCCGGTCCATTCCCCTGATTTGAAGCTGCCCCCACCCACAGCCACTTCTGAAGATATGTGACCCCTCTTCTGCCTGGGACTAATTGAACTGGTGGAAGTTGTAGGCACCTAACTTAGGGAACCACAGGTATGTTGGCTGAACCAACATGATCCTATGTCAGAAGAATTTGGAATTGACTCACAGAAATGGAGCCAGTTGGATGATGGTGGGCACTCATGAAAGACCATAAAGAGTCAAGATTGGTCCCCAAGTGGGGTCATGTGCAATCAGATGAAGCCAGTCAAAGAGGGGAGAAAGAGAACTGGAGAGAAGAAGCCGGGGGGAAAACCATGTGATTCCTGAGAGCATGGTGACTTTGTTGACTTTTGAATTTCAGTCTGCCTTGTTTAGTACAGATACTCTTCATTCTTTGTCTTTAGATGGTTCTGAGGAATAATACTTTTAAAATACCCTTTTACTTAAGCTACCTTAAGGCAATTTCTGTCCCTTTCAACAAAATAGCCTTAGTCTGATGTCCCCATTCTTCTTTCTGCCATCCTTTCTGGCTGTCTAAGTGACTTCTGGGCTTACCTTCCTTCTCATCACTTGCTCCATGAAAGGTAGCAGCTTGGCTCTCCAGAAACAGGAATGGTGACTGAGGGTCACTGCCCATGTTATTAGTCAAAGTAATTAATGATAACTGCCTCAACAGACAATCCCCAAAACTTCAGCCACTTGTTCTTGTTGCTAGGTAGTTTCGAGTCAGTTCCAACTCATAGTAACCCTATGTACAACAGTACAAAACACTGCCCAGTCCTGTGCCATCCTCACAATCATTGCTATGTTTGAGTCCATTGCTGCAGCCATTCTGTCTATCTGGTTGAGGTTCTTCCTCTTTTTTACTGACTCTCTACTTAACTCGTCAAAAGTATTATTTCTCATTCACACAAAACCTGATGTAGGCTGGGTAGCTCTCCTCCTTCTTATAGCTATGTCATCTGGAACAGGGGTTTCCATGGTTGCTGAGGCAGGGAAAGATAGAAATAGAGAAGGCAGACTTCCTCTTAATTGTCTTGGGTTGGGAGTGACACACATCACTTCAGCTCACAGTCCGTTGGCCTCCATGTTGCTAAATCCAAAGGCCAATTCTGAATCTCTATCTTAGAAGCATGTGCTAACATTGATAAATTTCTTCCTTTCAGAAAAATTTTCTTCACTTGTTTTCCAGGACACCATACTCTTCTGGTTTTTATCCTACCTCACCGGCAATCCCTTTCCAGGTGTCTTTGTTAAAATCCTCTCGTTTTCCCAACCTCTAGGTGTGGTTGGAGTGCCTGGGGCTTAGTCCTCAGACCTCTTCTTTAGCTGCTCTGACTTCCTAAGTGATTACATCCTAGATAATAACAAGGACCTTTTCTCTAAAGGAGCCCTGGTGGTGCTGTGGTTAAAGTGATTGACTGCTAACTGAAAGATTGGTGGTTCAGACCCACCAGCTGTTCTGTGGCAGTCTGCTTCCATAGAGTTTAAAGCCTTGGAAACCCTATGGACTCACTATGAGTCAGAATCTACTTGATGGCAATGGGTTTGGTTTTTCTCTAAATACTATCTTTACTCTGATGGCATCCAAATGTGTACTACTCTCCTTGACTTTTCCCCTAAACTACAGATTTGTATATCTTAGAAAGTAGTTGAACTTTGGATGTCCAATCAGCATCTTCAACTTCATTTGCTTAAAGCTAAATTCATGATTCCCAGTCCTTCTCCCTACCACGCCTAATCCTGTTTCTCCTTGAATGGTTGTTATTTAGTAAAATGCTATCACCATTCATTCCGTTGTTTAGGTCATTTGCACCTTTAAAATATATCCTGAATCTGACCTCCCCTGCTACAACCTTAGTTCAAATTGCTAACATCTCTGATATTTTGTGTCTTCTTGCTTTCTTATATGTTCTGCACCCTCTAGTCTTTTCTTCACATATCATCCAAAGCTGTCTTTTAGAAAAGATTTTAGCAATGTCTATAATGCCCGATATAATCCAGAGCCAGTCTACCTTTCTTCCTTCCATCTCAGCCACACTAGTCTTTATGCTATTCCTTTAACACACCAAGCATGTTACCACCTCAGAGTACTTTCTATTTTATCATCTTGGAATACTCTTCAACTAATATTTTTGTGTGGTAGTTCTATGCATTTCATTTTCATTAATTATGGAGCCAGTTCACATACTCCCTCACTTCATTCAAATATTTTTCTTCAAATGTCAGCTCTTCAGAGTCATTCCATAATGACTTTATCTAAAATATCAGCCTCCATCATCTTACCCCTTACTCTGTTTTATTTTTTTTCACAGCACTTATCGAATAATTTATTTATTATGTGTTTCCCCCACATGAATATATGATCAATATGGATAGAGAAATGTCTAATTTATCTATCATTGTATGAATGATTTGCACAGAGTGTCATCTTGCCCTGGGACCTTCCCTTCCTCCAATTCTTCTGGCTATCTGTTCTCATTCTTGAGATCTCAATTTATTTTTCACTTCCTCTGAGAAAGATTCTC
>NW_004444030.1:5385422-5390109 GCF_000243295.1 Trichechus manatus latirostris | reverse complement strand
ACTGCCTACCTTTTGATTAGCAGCCAAGCTCTTAACTATGAGTCGGAATCGACTTGACAGCAAAGAGTTTTTTGTTTTTTGTTTTTAATCAGTGCTTTTATGACAATGTATGACAATTTTCTGTTTGCCCATTAACCTGTGTCTTGTTCATCATTGTACCCCCAGCTCCTGGTAGAAAACAGTCATTCAGTAACATTTACTGAATGGATGGGTGATTAGATGAGTAGAATGATTTTTTTTGTCAGAGCACGTACAGTACCTCTTTAACATGTCTGGCCTATGGCAGGGGTAGCATCTTGATGCCTGGACCATGGCTAACCATCCCACTCCCATATCTGATATGAGCATTGACAGTAACATGATGGTAACCTATATCCCACCATTAAATACACTGGAAATTAGAAGACAGAGGGAATCAGCAGCAGACTGAAGAACTGGAAAGGAAGCCCTTCAGGATCAGCATGGTTGGTGGTAACATAATGAAAGACTGTTGATCTGATGTGTGCATGTGTAGAACTTAGATGGATATCATGCCATTAGATCAACCTAGTACCATTCTTCTACAAAGATTAAAGTACTATATAAATTTAAAACACCACCTCATTATGTGTTACATCTTCCTAAAGAGAAAACTGACTGAATGATGAGAATGTACGAGTCACATTCTCTCCCTTTGGGCACAGGATAGGGCAAGGGCAGTCTGTTTCATACACCCATGTGTTTCCCTTTCATTTCTGATTTCTGACATATCCTGAGAAAACTCAGTGGCCTCAGGAGAATCAAATAGTCACTAGCATGGCTGACTTCCCAGAGGATAAGAAGGGCTGTAGGGAGAGAAAATGGGAAAAGACCAGAGAATGGATGGGTGTGTGTGTGTGGTGTGTGGTGGGGGGAGTTGGGTGGTGGTTAGGGAGCTGGGCAGCTGGGCAGCTAGGCAGCCCAAAAAGGTAGGTTCTGGTCCTTGGCGGTCCTCACTTTTGAGCCATTTCACCAGGAAGAGAAGATGAGAACAGCTCCATCTCTCTGCTCTTGGAAGTAGATACATTCTTCCCTTTCCCATGGAACAGGAAGAGCTGTCTCCATCCCTTTCTGCTGTGGTTGAAGTGCACCTTTTCAGGGACCCCTGACAGGGTTCAGCCTTCTGACACCCAGAAAGCATGGTTGTGTCTGCCATCCTGCAGCAATTGCCATGAGGATGTGGCAGCCTACAAATTTGCAAGACCAATAAATGCCACCTCTGTGAAGGGAGGGAAGAGTTGCCTGGATAACAACTCCCCATCTACCATAATGACTTGGATGAGAGCAGAAGGAAACTCCAGTCATTTTTCAGTCTGTCAGTTTTTCTATTATCCTCAAGACTGAGCATGAAACATTCATTATATCCTTATTGATTCAACTGATGAAAAATATATTGGTATTAATAACATGAAACTCTAAGACACTAGGGAAAATAAAACAATTGCTTGTGAACATAACGTGTCTCAGAATATTTTTATGTGGTATTTCCATGCATTTCATTTCCATGAATTACTAAGCCAGCAAGTAGGCGATTTGGGCATTGCATCATCAAGCTATATAACAGTTTTTATTTGGTACTGATATGATTATCTAGAGAAAATAGTTTGATAGGTTGTTACTAGCAAAGTTTAATTTGAGACAAAATGAAAAAAATCTGCTTGAAATGACTAAGTCACTGATGAAAGGCATGGAGATGGGGCTTCAAATGGTTTAAATGTGGTCATTAAAAATAATGTTCTTTCTGAGTATTTTAAACATTATGTCCTCTTTGAAAGTTTCAAAAACAGATTCTCCTTCATTTTTCTCCCTTTGACATTCAAATTATTGTGATAAGGCATAGGGACTGAGAACTTTTTATTATGGATTGTATTCTGTGGCTATACTTTTTACCTTGAGAAAATATTTTTGTTTGATTATTTCCTCGGTTTCAATTAACCAATAACAGGTTATTGTCAGCTTCTGGCAAGGTTGACCTCACAAAGATGTATAATGTCAACACACACCATTTTTTAAATGTATTGAACAGAAAAAATTTAAAAAGCCTGAGAATTTTAAAAGAAAAAATCTAAATTCTATCTTTAATCAACTACTCTCATTTTGCCATATTGGCTTCTGGATTTTATTTCTATGTGTCCATATTCTATGCTTAGATATTTAGAATCCAGTGCATATTTAGAATACATAAATTAGAATGGCTAAAATCTAAAATTTTGTGTTTTGTTTTATTGATTTATCATCTAATTATTTTTCGTGCTTCTATATTAATTTTATAATGGCTGCGTAACATTTCACAACAGTTCTATAGTGTTGTTTCTGTTTTCATCTTGTAAAAAATACTGCAATGGAAGTATTCATGCCTATGCATTTTTCACGTATTTTATTGTTTTCTTAGGATATACTTATGAGTAACTCTACTGGGTCAGATTGCATGAACTTTTTTTTTAATCTCATATGTTACGGATTGAATTGTGTCCACAAAAAATATGTGTTGTAAATCCTAATCCCTATACCTATGGTTTCCATACCCTGGTTGCATAGTGGTTAAGAGCTACAGCTGCTAACCAAAAGGTCAGCAGTTCAAATCCACTAGGCGCTCCTTGAAAACTCTATGGGGAAGTTCTACTCTGTCCTATAGGGTCGCTAGGAGTCAGAACAGACTCCCCAGCAATGGGTATACCTATGGTCATAATCTTATTTTGGTACTGAGTTTTCTTTGTTATGTAGGGTGTGTCTTAAGTCAATCTCTTTTGAGATGTAAAAGAGTAGGTTAAGCAAGCAGCAGGAAAGCACAGATGGGGGAAGATAGATGCCTCTTCACGTGGAAGCTCCAAGGAACCAAGAAAGAGAAATAGAGAAGAGACAAGGACCTTCCCCCAGAGCCAACAAAGAAAGATAGCCTTCCTCTAGAGCCAGTGCCTTGAATTTGGACTTCTAGCCTCCTAAACTGTGAGAACATAAGTTTCTGTTTGTTAAAGTCCCACACTGGTGATATTTCTGTTATCATAGCACTAGATAACTAAGACAATTCTACTGTCAAATTACTTTTCAAGAGATTTGAAAGAATTTACATTGCCCTCATCAGTATATCAGATATAAGTTTTAAAATATTTTGACTAGGATTAAGGATTTTCACTTAAAGTATTTGTAAATATATCGTATGAAAAATAATACCCTGTTTTAATTTGCATTTTTTTTAGTTCCAGAGACTGAGTATTTTCCCAAATGTTTGTTTAGTAATTGTCTTAGTTATCTAGTGCTGCTATAACAGAAATACCACCAGTGGATGGCTTTATAAAACGGAAGTTTATTCTCTCACAGTCTAGGAGGCTAGAAATCTAAATTCAGAGCGCCAGCTCCAGGGAAGTCTTTCTCTCTCTATTGGCTCTGGGGGAAGGACCTTGTCATCAATCTCCCCCTGGTCTAGGGGCTTGTCAGGCACAGGGACCCCAGGTCCAAAAGATGTGCTGTGCTCTCAGTGCTGTTTTCTTGGTCATATGAGGTCCCTGTCTCTCGGCTTGCTTCTCTCTTTTATATCTCAAAAGAGATTGAATGAAGACACAACCTAATCTTGCAGATTGAATCCTACCTCATTAACATAACTTTCTCTAATCCTGCTTCATTAACATCATAGAGGTAGGATTTAAACCACATAGGAAAACCACATCAGATCACAAAATGGTGGACAATCACACAACACTGGGAATCATGGCCTAGCCAAGTTGACAGATACTTTGCAGTGACACAATTCAATCCATGACAGTAATTGTGTTACTCTTGTGTAAACTGTCTTTTCATATTCTTTGTTTATTTACCCTTTGGGTCTATATACTTTTCTTACCAATTTCTGTGAGCCTTCATGTTTGCTGCAAGTATTTTCTTAATCTTTTTTTTTGTTTTTTTGTATTTAGCTAGGTTACTCTTTGTTATGAATTGAATTTTCTCCCCCCAAAACATGTGTTGGAATCCTAACCTCTATACCAGTGGATGTGATCCCTGTTGGGAACAGGCTTTTCTTTGTTATGCTAATGAGCCACCTCAGTGTAGGATGTGTCCTAAGTCTAATCACTTGTGTTAAATAACAGGATTAAATGAGAAAACATTACAGTGAATTTTTTAAAAAGTAAATAATTTTCTAGCCATCAAGAAATTGGCCCCTTACTTGTCTGACAGAGACTGGAGAAACTCCAACAGTATGGCCCCCAGACACACTTTTAACTCAGTACTGAAGTCACTCCGGAGGTTCACCCTTCAGCCAAAGATTAGACAGACCTATAAAAACAAAATGAGACTAAATGGGCACACCAGCCCAGGGGCAAGGACAAGAAGGCAGGAGGGGACAGGAAAGCTAGTAGTGGGGTACCGAAGGTTGAGAAAGGGAGACTGTTGACATGTCGTGGGATTAGCAAACAATGTCACAAAACAATATGTGTATTAATTGTTTAATGAGAAACTAATTTGCTCTGTAAACCTTCATCTACAGTACAATAAAAAAAAAAAAGAAATTGGCCCCTCAAAATGTCTCACTTCAAAACAAGGACAAGAAGCCAGGGCCAAGATGGTGGAGTAGTCAGACAGTTCCTTTGGTCCCTCTTACAACAAAGACCTGAAAAAAACAAGTGAATCAATTATATATGACAATCTAGGAGCCCTGAACATCAAAGGCAAAGTC
>NW_004444030.1:5372022-5373563 GCF_000243295.1 Trichechus manatus latirostris | reverse complement strand
AGGACTTGTTCTGCTCCCGGTGTTTCTTTCTTGGTGGTATGAGGTCCCCTACTCTCTGCTTGCTTCCCTTTCCTTTTATCTCCTGTAAGATAAAAGGTGGTACAGGCCACACCCCAGGGAAACTACCTTTACATTGGATCAGGGATGTGACCTGAGCAAGGGTGTTACATCCCACCCTAATCCTCTTTAACCACAAGCAGAGATTATGATTTATAACACACAGGAAAATCACAAAATGGAAGGCAACCACACTATACTGGGAATCATGGCCTAACCAAGTTGACACATATTTTGGGGGGAACACAATTCAATCCATGACACTTATCACCTTCAAAGATATGTGGCCAAATTTAATACATGTATAAACTTTATTTTTCAGCAACTGAAGATATGCACACTTATGACGATGACTGTAGAACACTGAATTCCGAGGGTTGTGCGGCAAGCGTTGTTGTTGTTAGCTGCCTTCCAGTTGGCCCCCAACTCATGGTGACCCCATGTTTTGTGATTCATAGCATTTTCATTGGCTAATTTTTGGAAGTAGACCACTAAGCCTTTCTTTCTAGTCTGGAAGCTCCACTGAAACCAATTCAGCATCGCAGCAACATGCAAACCTCCACGGGCAGACAAGTAGTGGCTGCGTATAAAGCGCATTGGCTGGAAATCAAACCTGGGTCACCTACATGGAAGGTAAGAATTCTACCACTGAACCACCACTGCCCTCACGTGTAGCAAGCATAGATAGGGTATAATTACCTGCCACATCCCCGTAAGCAGGTATCTCTCTTCTGCTGGCTTGATCTCTTCTTCTCCTGCTCACTCCTTGAAATTTGTTATTCAATATCCTTCTCTTACCCATGGGCAATGTTCTCTATGTTCATGGCTTCATCCAATCACTGATGACTTCTCAGCAGGCTTTGAATCTTGATTCTGCCACTTACTACCTTAGTCATTCTTGTATGCATGAGAAGGCTGGACAATAAAAAAGGAAGACTGAAGAAGAATTGACTCATTCGAATTGCGATGTTGCTGAGAGTATTGAATATATGATGTACTGCCAGAAATTCATCTACCTACCTTAAGTCTCACCCCCCTAAAATTGATTATTGACTCTGCTACCAGATTAAAATACAAACTAAAATACAAACGTGACCATGTAACTCCCCTGCTCAAAACCTCCAAAGGATACACATTTCCTAGAAGATAAGGTCCAAACTTAGCACAGAGTACAGGCTCTCTTCCAACCTCTCTAAGTTTGTCTTCTGTCACTCTCTGCTGCGATATTTTTCCCCCTTCCAATTCAGCTTCCTTCAGCTGCCTGTATGTTATTTGTCAAATCCTAACTAGTGGTAAAGAAGGAACCCAGTTACAGTGCAATCCCCTCTCACCATTTGCAGCCTGTCTCTATCTCCAGGCAAACAAACCCAGTTTGCTTCTATAGAAAATTCCATAAGACCAATGGTACTTTGTTCCAGTAGATTCTGACCTGTGAAATGTCCTTTCGTTTTTAAAGGTTCTCATAGGAAGAAGTGACCAGGCGT
>NW_004444030.1:5354788-5371456 GCF_000243295.1 Trichechus manatus latirostris | reverse complement strand
GCAAGTGAGGCATTGATTTTGGAAGGGACAAGAATGGTGATTAGTCAAAAGCATTTCTCTCATAGTTCGTAAAACAAATCTTACTCACTATTAATATGTGTTAAATGCTTGGATGCCAGGTTCTGTGTGAAGGTTGGAGATAAAACCAATGGTAGATCTGTTTCCTGTATTAAGAATTCGATGCCTGCCATGTTCTTACCAGATTTATATCCTAGACAAACACTTAAATGAGGCTTTTGCCACATATCATAATTGTTTGAGAGCCTGAAAAAATGCTGGGAGAAGTATCAAGGAGCAGTAATCTCATTTATAAACTTCTGGAATTCCAGCGCTGTCACTAGGCAGGGAAAAAAGCCAACAATCCAAATGGCCCCAGATTCTTTAACCTATACATATAGACAGTATGACCCCAAATACTAAATATTTAAAATGCCAACAACAAAGCCAATGTAACTATCTAAAATGAGCTTATACCATGTCATTCTCTTGTTCAGAAATGTTTCTAAGGCATCCATTACCTGAAGGACAATGTCTAACATCTTTGGTATGTTACTGGTATTTCAGACCATTTGTATTCTGGCTCCGGAGCCCTGAGGCACAGTAGTTAAGAGCTGGGCTGCTAACCAAAAGGCCGGCAGTTCGGATTCATCAGCTCCTCCTTGGAAACCTTATAGGGCAGTTCTACTTTGTTCTATAGGGTTGCTATGAATTGGAATCAACTTGAAAGCAATGGGTTTTTTTTATTTCCTCCGCTATAAATCTGGGTTCATAAGGTATGCTGGGCTCAAGGGACCTGAATTCATTGCTGCCTGTAACTTGTCCCTTATCTCTGACACGAGAATGCGAAGGTGGAACTAATGATGCTCACTAATTACACATTCAACCCACATTCTTCTATCAATGTGACCTAACTGCTGCCTCATCCAAAACTCTGCAGCCCAACTTGCAGGGAAAGGCACCTATGTACATGATACCAGTTAACCTCTACAAATGCAGCATTTCCTAGAAATTTTGGAAGAGAAAAAGGGTTAATTTTGTGGTTAATATGGAACAATTTTATAGCAGTTACGCACTCTGAGACTATAAAATTATGTTTGTGTGCTTTGAGAGAGCATAATCTGTGGCAGTTTGTATTTCAATAGTTGTCAATAGAAAAAGAAACAAAGGTTTATAATGCACCTCACCTGTTTAAAATGTTATGATAAAGAAGAATTTCCTGACCCTGTGGCAGTGAAACAGAAGAAGGAGACTTTAAAAAGCTATGAAAATTCCTTCTAAGCAGGACAAACCCATCTGGCACACTTCCAGGGTGATCCTTTGTACAGACCAGGGAAGTTAGGCAGCCTGGTACAGCAGAAAGAAAACAGTCTTCAGAGTCAAGAGGACCAGGGTTCAAATCTTGACCCAGCCAATATGTAGGACTTCCTGTGCCAATTTTGTTGGAATAAGATAGTCCTAGTATATGGTCTGATAGAACGAGATGTAAGATACACAGCATTAAATAGCTATGCCTAATTAATAAAACAAGGAGAACTGTACAGTTCCAAATTCAAGGATGAAAAAGTTGAGTAAGGTCAAACTCTAAGTCTGTGGATCATTTACATTAGAATTACTGAGGGAGGTAGGTGATTGTTAAAAATTCAGACTCCGAAGCTACACCCTAGACATACTGATTACCCCCTGTCATTTCCAATGCAGTCTTCCATGTAATTTTAATGCACTATAAAGTTTGAGAACGCTGGTCTAGGAAAATAATGAAAGACTGAGACAATAGGTGGTAGTAGGCAGGGCCAGGACCAGGGTGAGGTGAATGAGGCACGCGCCACGGGTGAAAAATTTAAAGAAACATCAAAAACTCAGTAATCTAGATAAATAATAGTTTAATGCAATATTTGAAAATCAGAATTAATGCAAAGAAGTCTAAGATGAGCAAAATATCAAACTTTGTAATAAAGACAGGATCAGTATTACTGATTTTTTCTTTTTGCCTCTGGCTTCAATATGGCTTGGCATGGCACTGGTGGAAGGCAGAGGCCACTGGGAAAGACTGCCCTCTGGATTGCTAAGAGCATTATTATCTGATAAATTAAAAGGTATTCACTGTGCTGCTTGTAATCCCTCCAATTTTCCCAATGTCCAATAGAATTCTGCTATGCATATTTACCCGTCATAGCCATATTCAGAGAAATCAAAGAAAAGAAGTTCAGTCTATATTGGGTCATAGTAGAGAACTAAGAGAAGACCTTCATAGGAGGTGAGATGTAAGTGAGATGAACTGAAGGGAAACAAGAAATCAGACCAAGACGTGACTAACAGAAATCCGGGCACTTTGAAAAATAAACAAAAAACCCTGTTGATACTGGGAAAAGTGATGGGGCAGACACTTGGTTCCCATTCTGTGTTGGTTGGGAGGGTTAGCCATTCACATTTCATTATTAAAGGTAAGAGTGATTTGACAAGGCTCGAAATACTTGGGAACCCTTAGGTGACTTGAATTTTATATGGCGCTTGGTTTATTGGATATTACATTCATATCTGATTGTCCTACGGAGACCATAAGGCCACTATCTTGTAGCTAGAAAGGGGTCTCACTTTGGAGACAGATATTTTAGTGTGAATAAGATGAGATGAGGAAGCCCACAGACAGTGAATGAATCACAACCAGTGGGCTTGAAGGTCTGGAATCTTAATGAGCTCTTTTACTAGTTGCAATCCAGTCGATTTCAACTTATGGAGACCCCATGTGTGTCAGAGTAGAACTACTCCATAGGGTTTTCAATGGCTGATTTTTCAGAAGTAGATTGCAGTCCTTTGTTCTGAGCCACCTCTGGGTAGATTTAAACCACCTGTCTTTTAGTTAGCAGTGAGTGTGTTAAGCATATGCACTATATCCATGGACTCCAACGAGCTCTTTAAGTGTTAAATAAATAATCAGCTCAAGGTACCATCTCTAACCACGTTGCTAGATGTTTTCTGTAGACACTTTCTGATGTCTATATTCTCAATACTTCCTTCAAATTACTCATTAAATTTACATTCAATTTAATTTTATAAACATTTAGTGAATATCTACAATGCTAGGTGGTGGGGATACAGAAATAAATAGGCTCCTTCCCTCAGGAAGCTGACTGTCTAGAAGAGATATCATATAGTACATGATATCCCACACATTATAACCAAACACACATTGTTTCGAAAAATGGAGGAGGATTGCTCCAGGGCAAACCACTTAAGTGCAGGGAACATTTTTCTGAAGGTAAGTTAGACATGTATTTCAAGGGGCTTGTGCTATATAAATTTTAGCTGTCAGAAAACAATGAGAACATCAGAAAGTAATGAACTATGCTGCTACCAAGGGTGAAATCCTATTGAAATGGGCTTTCCCTTGGGATCTACCGATGGCAGCCATACAGTAAATGCAAACTGATAATCCATCATTGGTGTCTCCACACATCGCACTCTCTTCACAGCCACTGGTGACTGGAATCTTAGAGCTTTTTTTCTTTTTTAAACTCATATGACTGTTCCCAGTGTTTCACTGGGCTGGCTGAAGATTTTGTCTGTGTACCCAAGGGGGATGACTGACTCTGAGAACATTAGCCTGGAAGTCAAGAAGAGGAGATCAAATCAGGTTAGCTTGGTGTTTTGAAGGCTCCCTCTCACACATTCTAGAATCACAGAGCAAGAAGCAGTCAGATTATCAGCTAAATCCTGTCACATTCAAATCTTGCAGAAAGGTAGCTACTTAAGAGCTCGTGCAAAGGTGATTTTGTCCACTATGTATAAATCTAACACAGTGCTGTGTAAAAACAGGCGCTTAATAAAAGACCATCAGCTTTACTGGATGACTGAAGTCTGACTTATGTCATTCCATAAAAAAAAATGTGACTTAGATTATATAAATTGACCAGTGCACAATCCGATTATCCAACTTCCCTGGTTTACAATGGCTTCTTAAACATTTTCTGTTCCATTTCTCCTCACTCTTTCACAGAAAGCAGGTAGAGAACGAGTTTTCCTAGGAACACCACTTTTTTTTTTTTAATTAGGAATTTACTATTTTTTTTTTAAAAAGTAAAGAATCTTTTTAAAAATGATTGATACAAGATACAAGCTATGAATATAAAAACGTTGTAGTAAACATTGTGAAAACACATAGCAATAAACAACAATGATTATTAGGAACTTAAATTATTTTTCTAAAAGTAAGGAATCTTTTAAAAAATCATGTTAGATTATGTCAAGAAGCACCAAGAGTTGACAAAATAATTTGGTGACTGAAAGGAATCTTTACTAATCTGGACATAAAATAACTTTCTCATTTTCCAAGAAAAAAAGTCCAAATTCTATTTTTTGTCCTTTTGCATATTATTCATGTAACAATTTGCAATAAAAGATTTATTGATATACTTTAAAATTTTTTAAATTTATTTTGTTATTGTTGTTGAGAATATACACAGCAAAACATACACCAATTCAACAGTTTCTACATGTACAATTCAGTGACTTTGATTACATTCTTCGAGTTGTGCAACCATTTTTACTCTCACTTTCTGAGTTGTTTCACCCTTATTAACATAAATTCACTGTCCCCTAAGGTTCCTATCTAATCTTTCAAGTTGCTGTTGTCAATTTGATCCCATATAGATACTTTTAAAAACATAATGCTCAAGGCAGACTTTTTTTACTAGTTAAGCTAAACTATTGTTTGGTTTTAAGAAGACTACAGGGGATATTTTTGGTTTAAGGTTTAAAGATTATCACAGGGCAATAGTTTCAAGGGTTCACCCATACTTCATGGCTCCAGGAAGTGTGGAGTCCATGAGAATTTGAAATACTGTTCTGCATTTTCCCCTTTTGATCCAGATTCCTCTATAGACTCTTTGATCAAAATGTTCAGTAACGGTAGCCAGGCACCATCCAGTTTTTCTGGTCTCATGGCAAAGGAGGCAATTGTGGAGGTAATTAGCCACACACTCCATATCCTCCTTCTATTCCTGACTCTTTCTTCCTCTGCTGTTCCAGGCGAATAGAGACCAATTGTTGTGCCCTGGATGGCTGCTTGCAAGCTTTTAAGACCCCAGGCACTATGCAATGAACTAGGAAGTAGAACAGAAGCACTAAACATGTTATTCAGCCCATTAACTGGGATGTCCCATGAAACCATGACCCCAAACCTCCAAACCAAGAAATCAAATCCCATGAGTTTTGTGCATAAGCAGCCTCAGCAGCTACTCTCTTTTTTTGTCATTGTTGTAAATATCTCTATTGCACAACTTTTACTAATTCAATTTTTTACAAGTATACAATTATTGACAGCAGTTACAATAATCATCTGTTCAACTCTACCCTTAATCAATGTGATATTTCCATCACTGTTAACCCCCACTTTCCCCCTCCCTCCCAACCCTGGTAACCACTAATAAATTTTGCTCTCTATACATTTGCCTTTTCTTGTCTTTTTATATAAGTGAGGTCATATAATATTTGTCTGCTTATGATTGACTTATCAAGGCTTCATTTCTCCTACTAGCTGAATAGTATTCCATTGTATGTATGTACCACATTTTGTTTATACTTTCATCTGTTAATGGGCATTTAGGCTGTTTCCACCTTTTGGCTATTGTGAATAGTGCTGCAATGAAACATTGGTATACAAGTCTCTGAGTCTCTGCTTTCAAGTCTTTGCGGGTATATACTTAGGAGTAGAATTGCTGGGTGGTATGGTAGTTCTGTTATAAATGTTTTGAGGAACTGCCACGCTGTTTTCTACAATGGCTGTACAATTTTGCATTCTCACCAGCAATGCAAAAGGTTTCAGTTTCCCCACATCCTTGCCAACATTTGTTATTGTCTGTTTCCTTTTTTTTTTTTATCTTAGCCATCGTAGTGGGAGCGAAATGGTGTTTCATTGTGGCTTTGATTTGCATTTCTCTGATGGCTAATGACGTTGAGCACCTTTTCATATGTTTGGTGGCCATTTGAATGTCCTCTTTGGAAGTGTCTATTCAAGTCCTTTGCCCATTTTATGATTGGGTTGTCTTTTTGTTGTTAAGTTGTCAAACTTTTATATATGTATTTGGTTATTAGATTCTTCTCAGATATATGGTTTCCAAAGATATTCTCCCTCTTAGTAGCTTGTCTTTTTACTTTTTTGGTAAAGTCTTTTGATGAACAAATTTTTTAATTTTTATGAGGTCCCATTTATTTTGTCTTTTGCTGTTTGTGCTTTTGTTATTATATTAGATAATCCATTGTTAAAATCTAGGCCCAACGGTTTTGCCCCTACTTTTTCTAAGAATTTTATTGTTTTAGTTTGCACATTTAGGTCCTTAGTCCATTTTCAACTGGATTTTTGTATGGCATGATCCTGTTTCATTTTTCTGCATGTGGAAATCCAACTTTCTCAGCACCATTTATTGAAGATACTCTTCTTTCCCCATTGAATGGACTTAGCACCCTTGTCAAAAATCAGTCAACCATAGATGTGTGGGTTTATTTCTGGACTCTCAATTCTATTCCATTGGTCTATGTATCTATTATTATCCCTGTACCAGGCTGTTCTGATTACTGTAGCTGTATACTATATTTTAAAATAAGAAAGTGTGAATCCTTCTACTTTGTTCTTCTCTTTCAACATTGCTTTAGCTATTTGGGAACGCTTGCCATTCCATATAAAGTTGAGGATTGGTTTTTCTATTTCTGTAAAGAAGGCTGTTGGAATTTTGATCAGGATTGTGTTGAATCTACAGATTGCTTTGGGTAGTATTGACATTTAACAATATGAAGTCTTCCAATCCATGAACATGGAAAATCTTTCCATTTATTTAAGTCTTCCTTAATCTCTTTCAGCAGTGTTTTGTAGTTTTCATTGTATAAGTCTTTTACAACCCTGGTTAGATTTATTCCTAGGTATTTTATTCTCTTACATGCTATTGTAAATAAAATTGTTTTCCTAATTTCTCTCTCAGGTTTCTCACTATGGGTGTATAGAAACCCAAATGATTTTTATTTGTTGACCTTGTACCATGCAACTTTGCTAGATTCCTCCATTATCTCTAGAAGTTTTCTTGTAGACTCTTTGGGATTTTCTATACATAGGATCATATTATCCACAAATAGAGATAATTTTAATTCTTTTCCAATCCAGATACATTTTATTTCTTTTTCTTGTCTTATTGCTCTGGCTAGGACTTCTAACACAATATTGAATAGAAGTGGTGAGAATGGGCACACTTACCTTGTTCCCAATTTCAAGGGGAAAGAACTCAGCCTTTCTCTACTAAGTATAATGTTGGCTGTTGGCTTTTCATATATGCCCTGGATCATACTGAGGAATTTCTCTTCCGTTCCAATCTTCTTTAGGGTTTTCATCAAGAAAAGGTGTTCAATTTTATCAAATGCTTTTTATGCATCCGTAGAGATGACCTTGTGGTTCTTTTCCTTTGTTCTATTGATGTGGTATATTATGTTGATTGATTTTCTAATGCTGAACCATCCTTGCATTCCTGGAATAAATCCCACTTAGTTATGGTGTATGACTCTCTTATTATGCTGTTGGATTCTATTCTCTAGTATTTTGTTGAAGTTTTTTGCATCTATATTCATAAGAAATATTGCCCCATAGTTTTAACAGGATTATGTTTACTTCATATAATGAAGTATGGAGTATTCCTTGCTTCTCTATCTTTTGGAAGAGTTCAAACAGTATTGGTGTCAATTCTTCTCTAAATGTTTGGTAGAATTCCCAGTGAAGACATCTGGTCCAAGATTTTTGTTGTTGTTGTTGTTAGGAGGTTTTTGATCACTGATTCGATCTCTTCATTTGTTATGGGTCTGTTGAGACTTTCTATTTACTCTTGAGTCAGCTTGGGCAGCTTGTATGCTTAAAAATTTGTCCATTTCATCTAAGTTATCCAGTTTTTTGCCATACACTTGTTCATAATCTTCTGTCATTTCTATTGGGTCAGTTGCAATGTCCCGACTTTTATTTTTCATCTTGTTTATTTGCTTTTTTTCTCTTTTTTTCTTTGTCATTCTAGGTAGAGGTTTGACAATTTTACTGATCTTTTCAAAGCCCCAACTCTGGTTTTTTTGATGTTCTCTATTGTTATTCTGTTTTCAATTTTTATTTATTTCTGCTCTGATCTTTGTTATTTCCTTTCTTCTGGTAGGTTTAGGCTTATTTTGCTCTTCTATTTCCAGTTCCTGGAGCTGTTGAGTTAGGCTGCTGATTTGAGATCTTTCTTCTTTCTTCATGTAGGCATTTATTGCTATAAATTTCCCTCTCAGTAGCCTTCGCTGCATCCCATAAGTTTTGGTATGTTGTGCTTTCACTTTCATTTGACTTTAAGAAATTTGTAATTTCTCTTGATTTCTTCTTTGATCCATTGGTAGTTTAACAGTGTGTTGTTTAATTTCCATATATATATATTTTTGTGTTATTGAGTTCTAGCTTCACTCCACTGTGGTCAGAAAAAATACTTTGTATGATTTCAATGTTTTTAAATTTAGCAAGGTTTGCTTTGTGACCTAACACATGGTCTATTCTGGAGAATGATCAATGTGTACTGGGGTAGAATGTATATCATGTTGTTCTGGGTGTGCAGTGTTCTATAATGCATGTGGCTTAGTTATCTAGTGCTGCTATAACAGAAATACCACAAGTGGATGGCTTTAACAAATAGAAAGTTATTCTCTCATAGTGTAGGAGACTAAAAGTCTGAATTCAGGGTGCCAGCTCCAGGGGAAGGCTTTCTCTCTCTGTCAGCTCTGGAGGAAGGTCCTTGTCATCAATCTTCCCCTTGTTTAGGAGCTTTTCAGCACAGGGACTGTGATGGTTAAGATTGTGTGTCAACTTGGCTGGGTCATGATTCTCAGTGTTTTAATGTAATCATTCCCATTATTGTATATACTGTGAGTGGCCAATCAGATGAAAGGGAGTCTCTTTGGGGTGTGGCCCACATCTGAATATAAGCAGACGTTCTGGCTTTTTGCTCTCTCTGGATCCTGCAGCTGCCTCTTGTCGCCTCATCTCCAGTTCTTGGGACTTGAGCTGTCAGCTTATCTGTCTAACTTGGGATTCGTCGATCTGCATAGCCTGTGAGCAGGAGTCCTGCTCTCTGACCTGCCGATCTTGGGCTTGCCAGCTTCTGTGGCTGCGTGACTTGGGAGAGGCCTCTACCCTGATCCACGGACTTGGGACATTCTAGCCTCTACAATTGTGTGAGCTGTTTCCTTGATATAAATCTCTCTATATATATATTTATACACTTTACTGGTTTTGCTTCTCTAGAAAACCCAGCCTAAGACAGGGACCCTGGGTCCAAAGGACACCCTTTCCTCCCGGCTCTGCTTTCTTGGTGGTATGAGTTTTCTCCTCCTCTCCGCTTGACTCTCTCTCTTGTATCTCAAAAGAGATTGACTCAAGATATGATTTAATCCTGTAGGTTGAGTCCTGCCTCATTAACATAGCTACCTCTAATCCTTCCTCATCAACATCACAGAGGTTAGGATTTACAACACATAGGATAATCACATTAGATCACAAAATGGTGGACGACCATGCAATACTGGGAATTATGGCCCAGCCAAGTTGACACATATTTTGGGGGGACACAATTCAGTCCATAACAGTCTGTTAATTCTATTTGGTTTATAATGTCATCCAAGTCCTCTGTTTCCTTGTTGATCTTCTTTCTAGATGTTTGTTCAATATCGAAAGTGGTGTTTTGAAGGCTCCAACTATTTTGTAGTACTTCAGTATGGATTACACCTCAACATAAAGAAAGCAAAGATCCTCACAATAAGCAACATCATGATAAACAGAGAAAATATTGAAGTTGTCAAGGGTTTCATTTTACTTGGATTCACAATCAATGCTCATGGAAGCAGCAGTCAAGAAATCAAAAGACACATTGCATTGGGCAAATCTGCTGCAAAAGACTTCTTAAAAGTGTTGAAAAGTAAAGATGTCACTTTGGGGACTAAGATGTGCCTGACCCAAGCCCTGGTGTTTTCAATCAACTCACATGCATGTGAAAGCTGGATAATGAATAAGGAAGACTGAATAAGAATTGACACCTTTGAATTATGGTGTTGGTGAAGACTACTGAATATACCATGGACTGCCAGAAGAACAAACAAATCTGTCTTGGAAGAAGTACAGCCAGAGTGCTCCCTAGAAGCGAGGATGGTGAGATTTTTGTCTCATGTACTTTGAACATGTTATCAGGAAGGACCAGTCCCTGGAGGAAGATGTTAAACTTAGTAAGGTAGAGGGTCAGTGAAAAAGAAGAAAGACCCTCAATGATATGGATTGACACAGTGGCTGCAACAACAGGCTCAAACATAGCAAAGCTTGTGAGGATGGTGCAGGACCAGGCACTGTTTCTTTCTGTTGTACATAGAGTCGCTACGAGTCAGAACTGACTCAATGGCACTTAACAACAACAACAACATCTATTTCTCCCTTCAATTCTATCTATTGTCTTATATTAGGATGGCCACCCAAGCTCTCTTTTAGTTTTTATTTCCATGGAATATTTTCTTTTCCATCCTTTCACTTTCAACCTATTTGTTTTCTTGGGTTTAAGGTGTGTATCTTGTAAACAGCATATAGTTGGATCATGTTTTTTAACGCACTCTGCCACTCTCTGTCTTGATTGGAGCATTTAGTCCATTTACATTCACTATAATTACTGTTAAGAAGTGACTTACTTCTGCCATTTTGTTGTTTTTTTTGTGTATCTTAACCTTTCTTTGTCCTTGTCCTTTAGTAGTGCTTCCTTTTGTGTTTTGTTGGTTTATAGTAGTAAGCCTTTTTGGTTCTCTTCTCCTTTCCTTTTGTGTATGTTTTATATATTTTCTTAGTGGTGACCATGAATATTACATTTAACAGCTTATATTTATAACATTTCTAGGAGCCGTTGATACCAACTTAACTTCAGTAAAATACAAGAAATTCTATGTCTGTACCATACCTCTCCCCCTCTTTTGTTGTTATCACGAATTATGTCTTTATATTTCATGTGCCTGTAACATAATTTTATCCTCGCTTTTTATATATTTGTTATTTAAAAACGTGGAGGACAAAACATTTAGAATTAGCAAGCATGAATACCTTATTACTAGCTTTTATACTTGTCCATGTATTTCCCTTTATTAGGGATCTTTCTTTTTATGTATAGCTTTGAATTACTTTCTAGTGTCTTTTCTCTTCCATCTATAGAACTCCCATTAATATTTTTTGTAGGGCTGGTCTGGTGGATATGAACTCGGTCGGCCTCTGTTTGTCTAGGAATGTTTTAATTTCACCCTCATTCCTGAAGGATAGTTTCACTGGATACAGTATTCTTGGTTGACAGGTTTTTTTTCTTTCAGCACTTTAAATATATCATTCCATTGCCTTCTGGTCTGCAATGTTTCTGAGAAGAAATTGGCATTTAATCTTATAGGGGATCCTTTATATGTGACTGTTTACTTCTCTTTCACTGCTTTCAGGATTCTCTAGCTTTACTTTTTGAGAGCCTAACTATGGTATTTCTTGGTGTAGATCTCTTTTAAAAGTTTATCTTGCTTGGAGTTCTTTGAGCTTCTTGGATTTGTAGATTCATGTCCTTTGTTAGATTGGGGAAATTTTATGTCATTATTTCTTCAAATATTCTTTCTATACCCCTTTTTTTCTCATCTGCTTCTGGAATTCCCATGATGCGCATATTAGGCCTTTTGTTGTTGTCCCATAATTCCATTAAACAGTGCTTAGCCTTCTTGAACCTTCATTTTTGCTGCTCTTCAACATCTGTAATTTTAACTATCTTATCCTCTAATTCGCTGATTCTTTCTTTTGCCTGATTAAATATGTTGGTAAGTCATTCTATTGTGTTTCTCATTTCAGTTATTGTTCCTTTCAGTTGCAAATCTCTTTTTTTAGATCTTTATTTTTCCCTTGCATTATTTTACTTATTTCCTTTAGCTCTTTGTCTATGTTTTCTCTTAGTTTTTAATTATGTTTAATGCTGTTGTATTCTATTCTTCCAGTTTTTTTCATTATTTGGTCATCCCTAAATGCACTTTCACTCTCTTTGTCATGTTCATTTTAATGTTTCTCTGTTCTTTGTGTGTCTTCTGATTTTCTGTTGGAGCATTGGTATTTTTGAAGGTGTTAACTTTCTCAGTTTTCGGCAGGCAGTATTTGGTGTTTTTGCCCACACTACTTTCTACGAAAAACTCTTTGGCATGTAGAGCCTTTGGCCTTTGATTATCATTTCCTGTCCCTCTCTGTGATAGCTCCTTCTCCTTCCCTGGTTTAATTAGAGTTTGAAAGTTCCAGGTTTCAGTTTTCAACTTTCAATTTCTCCCAAACACACCTGAGAACATGCTGTGGTCAGATTGTGCACCAGTGGGCACCTCCACGCAGGCAAGATATTGTGTACTAATCAATCTGTCCACTGGAGAATGAAGTCCTCTCTCTTTGATTATTATTCTCTTCCCATCTCTGTTTCTGCATCCACATTTTTAGCCAGAAAACCTGCACCCAGTGAGCACCTTCTGGTGCTGGGTGTTGCCCTTTGGTTTTGCCCGAGTCTTCCTTCCCTGCTCTGTGGGAGCTGCTTATATCTTAGCTGGCATTCAGGGGAAGTACAGGCAGACTTTCCTTCCTGGAAGGTCCTCTGAGAAATCTGCCTTGTTGGTTTTAGAGCAACAGCAGCCCTGTGGTGGTTTGAGGACCAGTCTCCACTTAGGAGACTCATCTCCTGACTCTGTTGTAGGGAAACTTCTGTAGGCATTTGTATCAGTCCAGCAGCTGACAGCTGCCAGTTAGGGGAGTGGCTGTCACACTCTGAACGGACTTCCAGGGAGGTCTGCCTTGTTGCTATCAAAGCCCACCCTATAGGTGTTGGCTGTGGGTGTGGCCTCCACTCAAGATGCCTGCTTCCTAGCAAACAGCAGCCTTGGCAAGTAGTCCTCAGTGCTGACTGGAAGGGGGAGCAGACAGACCCAAACTGGTCCCCAGGGAAGTTTTTCCTGTTGGTTTCAGAGGTCTGAGCTATGAGTTGCAAGGGGAGGAAGTGGCAACCAACAGTTACAAAGTTGGGGAGGGTGTGTCATGCTTTGGTCAGACCCGCATGGAGGCCTTGTTGCTATCAGAGTCCCCCCAGTAGATTGTTAGCTGTGAGTACAGCCTCCACTCCAGACTCTTACTTCCTAGCACATAGTAGCCTCAGTCAGCAGTTCTTAGCTCCAACTGGAAGTAGAGGCCGATTAACCCTAATTGCCCCCCAGGGAGGTTTGTCCTGTTGGTTTCAGAGGCCAGAGCTATCGGGTGCATGGGGAGGCAGGTAGAGTGCTGACTGTTGGAGCAGACTCCACTGCACAGATCTTCTGTAGCTATTCACAGCAGGCTTGCAGCTGACAGTGTCCAGGTAAAGGTGATGCTGACACACTCCAAATGGACACCTGGGGAGATCAGCCTTGTTGCTATCAGAGCCCCACCTGTAGTATGTTGGCTGTGGGTACAGCCTCCACCAAAGATGCTTGCTTCCTAGCACTCAGCAGCCTCAGTCAGCAGTCCTTAGTCTCAACCAGAAAGGGGAACAAATAGACCTGAATTGACTCCCAGGGAGGTCTGTCCTATTGGTTTCAGAGGCCTGAGATACGGGGTGTGCAGGAAGGCAGGTAGAGTGTTGACATGAGAGCATACTCCACTGCACGGGACTTCTGTAGCAATTCACAGTGGGCTTGCAGCTGACAGTGTCTGGGTGGGAGAAGTGCTGGAACACTTCGAATGGATCCCCAAGGAGGTCTGCCTTGTTGATTGTAGAGCAAAAACTTGGGATCCTGTCTCTTTGTACAGGCATGGGCTGTGGTGTTTAAGGAAGCACGCTCCTTTTCCCAGGCTACTTCCCCAGTTCACAGCAGCCACCAGCCACCAGCCAGTGTGGCTGGGTGGAGGGATTTTCCTATCGTATGCAACTGGTTGATTTGCTGATTCTTGCCTGACTACAGTTTCCCACTGCTTTCTTCTGCTCCCCAATTCAGAATCCCTCAAAGCCAAGCACCCTTTCCTAGTTGTATTTCTTGTAGTACTTGGTGGGGGGGGGGTCAGAACGATGGTCTGTTTATGCCACCATCTTCCCAGAATTCCTGAGCACCACTTTTTTAAAGAGCTTTGCTTCTTGCAAGAATAGGGACAAGGAACTTCCTCTTAGGGTTTTGTGTAGTCCTCCCCGGCATCACTTCTGTGGATGTTGCTACTGTGGTCCAAGGCTAACTCTTCCTTCCTTATTCACTGGTTTTCAAGATCATCCATAACCCTGGTTCTCAACTCTATCAGACTTACTGCCCGACATATTTTAAAAACCACATTTTATAACATCCACTTTATTATCATGAAATGCAATTTTAGCCATAATTAAAAAAAAAATAATATATAGTGCTGTTTAAAGGAAAACTAACAGAGAAATAAAAACAATAAAAGTAAATTAATTTATTATAAAATAATACATTTGAATACCTAAACATGGGGTAATGACTCCACTAGAAAACAAAATGAGTAGTCAGATGCACCCACATAAAGAATTGCTGTGAACATGACAGCTACAAATGCACTTTGATGGGCGGGTATTGTATTGGGAACTAAAATACCATGAGTGACATCATCATCAGTGACATGATTTTCTGAAATGATGACTAGCTCTTGGTAAAGTTCCAAACACAACAAAGGGCAGTCTTCTTTCCACTTATACTACAGTTGCATTCCTGGCAATTCAGCATATATTAAAACTGCAAAAAAATACTTTGGGTTTATAGGCAATACAGAGTAAGATTCTAAGCTTAGAAGATTAGCAACATTTTTTTCACCTACATAAATATCCAATAGAACATTCAACAGTCATGTAGGAAATGGGATAATTTCTTGTTGTATAGGATTGTTCTATATTTTTCAGGCTGTTTAATATCCCTGGTATCAGCCCACTAAATGCTTTTGTCAGTTAGCTGCTGCTGAGTTGGCCCCTGACTCATTGTGACCCCATACACGATGGAACAAAATGCTGCCCAGTCCTGAGCCACTCACAAGATCGATCGCAGATTGGACCATCGTCATCCATAGGGTTTTCATCGACTGGGTTTTGGAAGTAGATTGACAGGACTTTCTTTCCTAGTCTGTCTTAGACTGGAAGCTCCATTGAAACCTGTTCAGCATCATAGCAACATACAAGCCTCCACTGACAGATGGGTGGTGGCTGTGCATGAGTGCATTGGCTGGGAATGTAACCAGGGTCTCCTGCAGAGAAGAATTCTACCACTGAATCACCAATGCCTCAAAGCCTTTAGCTTTACTTAATAACTGCGATAAGCCAGATATCTCCACAAATTTCCAAAACTTATCCCTTTGAGAACCACTGATTTCGAGAAGCCAAAAAGTTAAATTAATCGAAAAGGGACAAGCAGAGGAAAATCCGGGAAAGATGGCAGCGGGAGCTGCATTATTTTTCAATCTCTCTAAATTCCTCCCTCATAAAATTGACAGAGTTGCTGGGATAGACAATGTAGGTAAAGGGCAACTAACAAAAATGGGGGTGGAGTAATGGGGAGAGCATATGAGAAGAATAAGATTGCTGATTGCTTCATAGATGTTAATTAAGAGTAAAAGGATACTACTTCATTCAGAAGCTGGAGAAGAGGGATGGGGAGGAGGAGAAGGGGCTGCGACCTAGTTTCAATATTACTCATGGTGAAGAATTACTAAACAATAACCAAAAAAAGAAGGCTAAGGTTTGGTGAATAAATATATTAGTATAAAGGCAACCACTGGAACAAAAAAACAAACTCCCCAAGTAATAAAATATATACTTAAAAAAAAGGGAAAAAAATAGAGCATATGATGGAAATGTTGGGATAATTGGATACATATATGGAAAAAGATAAAATTGGATCCATCCTTCATATCTAACAAGGAAAAACTCCAAAAGGATCTGAAATTTAAGGTAAAAATTAGAATCCATATTAGTACTAGAAGAAAATACAAATGAATTCAAAATCCGGAAGTAATAAGAGAAGAAAGAGCGAAATTTGATTACATGTAAAAATTAGCATGGCAAGAAGACACTGTAGAGAAAGGAAAAAGACAAATGACAAGTTGGAGAAAATATTTGCAATTTATATTACAAACAAGGAGTAAAAACCTTTAATGTGCAAATATTTTCTAAAAATACAGGAAAAAAAAAGGCCAATATAGGGGAAAAAATGGGCTAGAGAGATGTACAGAGAGTTCAAAGAAAAAGAAATAAAAATTTCTCTTAATCAGATGACAGATGATCAGCTTCACCCATTATGGAAGTGATACAAATGAAAACTGCGCTGAAATTCCACTTATCACAAATATTTAATATTTAAAAGCGTGACAACATGATCTTTTGGCAAATCTTGTGGCAAAGATGTATGAAAAGATGTATAACCAAAGCATGATTTGTAATAGCAAAAGACTGGAAACAGCACAATTGTCCATCAATGGGGGGCTGTATGAATAAACTGTGGTATATCCACCTAATGCAGTATTGTGCAGCTGGAAAGAGTTTAGAAATACTCAGCTGCTAACCAAAAGGTGGGCAGTTCGAATCCACCAGCCGCTCCTTGGAAACCCTATGGGGCAGTTCTACTCTGTCC
>NW_004444030.1:5331384-5354688 GCF_000243295.1 Trichechus manatus latirostris | reverse complement strand
GGGCAGTTCGAATCCACCAGCCGCTCCTTGGAAACCCTATGGGGCAGTTCTACTCTGTCCCATAGGGTCACTATGAGTTGGAATCGACTCAACAGCAACAGGTTTGGTTTGGTTGTGGTTATATACTACTGTGGAGTCCCTGAGTGATGCAAATGGTTAACATGCTTGGCTGCTAACTGAAAGGCTGGAGGTTTGAGTCCACCCAGAGGCATCTTGGAAAAAAGATGTGAGGATCTACTTCTGAAAAATCGGCCACTGAAAACCAGATTGAAGCGCAGTTCTACTTTGACACACATGGGATTTACTCTATGGCAATGTGAAAGATTCTCCAGGATATTTTTCTGTCGAAGAAAAGTAGAAAAAATCATTTAGAATTTTTAATCCATTGAAAGGGGGAATATTGATTTTTTATTTTTAAAAAAAGAAATGAAAGGAGAAACTATAAAAAAGAAATATAATGAGAGAGGGGAATAGAGTGCAGGGGACAGGAATAAAGGCTAGAATTATTTGTATATTTTGTTTTAGAGATACGACTTTGGGCCCATTAGTATATCTTTGCATAATTATAAAACAAAACTAATTTTTAAAAAGACTAACCCCTAAAAAATTCAATACGTACCCAGTTGGGAGTATACCCAAATAGAGAAGAACTATTCCAAGTGACTTTAAAACACAGGTATTTGACTGTACTTCCTAGTGGGATATAACCTAAGGACAATAATAACTGAAAGAACAATTGAAGTGTTTACAGTAATTATATTATTGATGGCAGTGTTAGTATCGTTATTCTGAGACTGATACTTGTGTATTAAGGGATAAAGTAAATCAATAAAACCAGTTGCCTTCGAGTCTATTACAACTCATGGCAGCCCCAGGTGTTTCAGAGCAGAACTGTGTTCCATAGGGTTTTCAGCAGCTGATTTTTTGTAAGTAGATCAGCAGGCCTTTTTTCTGAGGCATCTCTGGGTGAACTTGAATCTCCAACCCTTGGGTTAGCAGCTGAGCACGTTAATCATTTACACCACCCAGGGACAAGTAAATGAGTATTTATGTACTATTTTACTTCTCTCATTCCCAGCGTGTTTAAGAATTTGGGTTCTTTTTGTGGAAGGAGATACAGATATAAGAAGTTAAGTAAAATCTTCATGATCCTCAATTTAAACAGGAAATATGAGTATGAACTCACAATATATTTTAATTGTGTGTGTGTCTGTGTGATTTTGCTTTGTAGCTGTTTACTGAAAAGGTCTGGAAACAATGACTACTCAGTGTTGATAACATTCCGATCTCCTAGATTGTGGTCTGAAACTATCATTTTCTACTACAAGAAGCCAGGAGAGCTGACTGATGCCAGGTTTGTGGCAAAAAAATATATAAGATGAGCTTGGTAACATCTTATCATTTCCATAAATGCAAGAAAACTGTCAAAGATTATAAAGTTACATCAAAAGGATTTAGAGTAAACCTGTAGAGGCTAAAGATGGAAAAATGTGAGCAGCAACAGAGTTACTAACTACAAATTATTGAAACATATCAATATGGTTAAATCCATGTCTTCACAATGATATGTTAAAAAACAAACGAACAAAAAACCTCTCATTGAGCCTGTTTGGGATGTTAGTGAACTAAACCATTATGTTGAAAACGAGAAAATTAAGGGAAAGAATAAAACATTTATTCTATCATTTCTATTAGAACCATTGTGTCGGGTGACAGATGAATTGAGGAAATAGTTTCTTTTCATAGAAATTTTCAGCTAATAAATACAGAAGGAATTATAGAATTAGAATGTTCTCATTTGCAACCTCTATTGACTGAATGGATCTAGACACTGATCATCAATGGCTGCTAACAACCATCAAATAGAGGCAATCAGACATTACGTGTTTCCTTGTAGGAGAACCAAACACAACCTGTGAAATAGCCTTGCCAAAATCCAAACCTGAATTTACTGGAGTCTCTCTATCCAACTATAACTTAAGAAATACAAACAGCAGAGAAACACATTAAAGGACATGAAGGGAATGCAACGGGCAAAATCCAAACTGCCGGAAACGCTACAAGACAAATGAGCGCTTTCTTCGACAATAAACTGCAAGGAAAATAAAGAGCTAGAAAGAGAACCTATAGGTTAAAAGAGACTTCAAAGATATATCACTGATCTCTGTGTGTCTTATTTGGATGCTAATTGAAGAAACAACAGCGAAAAACAACCACAGTAACAAAAACTAAAGAAAGAAGAGCATTGACATTTATGTGATGATGGGAAATTTGAACACAGATGAGACTAGAAATTAGTGTTATACATTAGATGGTTAATGGTATTGTGGTTGTATCTTTTAAAATGCATTATCTTTTAGAAGTTCATATTTTTAAAAGATGCCTGGGGTTTGCATGAAAATAATGCAGGAGAGGGTAGTGAGTAAGGGTAGTGATGACCCCAGAATGGGCCACATGTTGATAATTGTGGCTGGATGGAGTTCCATTATATCATTCTACTTTTGTGTACATTTAAAATGTTCTACAGTGACCTTTTCTTTTTTAAAGCGCAAAAAAATATTCAGAAAGGTAGCAATGAAATTGTTACCACTCTAGTTAGAAGCATATGGCAAGATATACTCAGTACCAAACTTCCTCAGTTTCTCTTCTCTTACCTGGGTGTTGTTCCGTTTCTAGGGTCTCTTTCCTAGAGTCTCTTTCTCCTTTTTCCATCTTCAACGATATCATTTTTGTTCTCTGATATGTCTACCTTGTCTCTCCCCGACTTCTCTCTCTCTCCCTTTCTTCTACCGCCACACTGTACTTCTTTTCCTTTCTCTACAAACCTTATTTTGCCCTGATCCCATTAACAATTGTCCATGACATTGAACTGAAAAAATGTTTTTATTTTTAAACTGGTGGAACTAATGAATTAAAGCTTTATGCCTTTGATCTTGGTTGAAAAGCAGGTGAATTAAATGCATTCATCCCGAGTTAAAGTCAAGAATCTGCTCCAAAATACAGTGTGCACAAGCCCTTCAGTTAGTTTTATCTGCCTGTCAATGGTGAGAGAAGAAATCTCCTGAGGGCAAAGCATTAACTGTGTTTATGTAAAAAGATTATGAGCTGTGATCACCATGTCTAGCCTCAGCACTGGATAGTCAGCTAATCCTTGCCTCACCAGGAAGTTGTAGCTTCTCTGCTCCATTCCTATTGTGGAAAAATTGACAGTAAAACCTAAATACTTTTCCACCTCTCTTTAGAGGTTACAGGTGTCCACACATACGAGGGTCCTCTGTAAAGAGGCAAGAACAAGAGGTACTAAATCTTCCCACCCTGTAGCCCGCCTGCGTGAGATCTCACAGCCCTGTACTGGACATGCAGAGCTTTGCCTGGTTTGAGAGTCCACCAGGAAACCCTGAGTTTCTTTGAGAGCTGGTATGGGGTATGTTTTCTGAAGCTTCCCTGTCAGCAACCTGGTTGATAAACAGCTAAGCCATTGAGAGGTGCCTTCTTTTTCTTTTTTTATGTCTACTCATGTGAAATCAGTTGAAAGCTGCCCTTGATCAAAGGCTGCTTACAAAGGACTACAGGACATATAATTATTTATTATGTATAGGGCATCACATGTGTTCCACAGCAGTCTGCAAAACAGAAAACATCAGAGGAAAGAGCCACACTGTGAGGAGGTGGACAATGTAAATGAAATGGAAACATCCCCATGGATAAGAGGAAATCCCTCAAGAGGTAGAAATATGGGTTCTTCTTTAATCTGGGGGAGCCTGAGACTGAGCAGAAGTAGATTCTAAGGGGAACTCAACAAGAAAAGCAAATGGAAGAACACCAGAAAACATGCGTTCTGGAAACAATATACAGTTAAATGTTCAGCCTCCCTATAAAGTTGATGCAAAAGAGAAAACATATTTCTCAGTAAATTATCAAAGTTTGTTTTAAAAAAGATACTATATTACTCTCGTAAAGATGCCATGAAAATGTCACCGTCATTCATTTCTGGAGGTATTGTAAACTGGTAGAAGACTTTAGGAAAGCAATTTAGTATGTATCTGTTAGGGTTATTATGTAAGACCTTAATCCTTTTATAATATTTGTAACTTTAACATATTGCAGAAGACAGTTCAGCACAGCTCCATCTTTATGCATAACACAACATTGAACATCCTGTATTCTCTCTGTCTGTTATATCGCACTTGCTTACAATTTGTCTCAGTCCCCAGAAGCTTTTATTCACCCCACGTTTTTTGTAGCACCCAAAATCTCCCAATATCATCAAGAGGCATAGATATGTTTTTTTCCCTCTTAACTTTGTATTTTGATTTCTTGGATCATACTCTAAAAAATTAAAACCAAAATATGAAAAAATACACGTGCATGAAAATATCCCTAACACTGTTCTTTATAGCATTAAAAAAATAGAAATAACCTAACTGGTATCAAGTGGCGGATTCAGGAAGCAATTATGACACATTCACTTGAGACAATATTTTTATAGCCCTTAAATACTGGCTTTGAAGATTATATAGTAATGTAAAAATACTTAGACTATAATATTGACAAATAAAAGCAAAATACAAAATTAAGAATCTAATGTTATTATAGCTAAGTTGAAAGCATGGGTGAGAAGAAAAAAGACAACAGGAAATACACTAGCCTGCTAATGGTGGTTGCAGTAGGAAGATGGGATTATAGATTATTTATTTTTGCTTCTCTATTGCCTAACATTTCTTTAATGTGCATATATGTGTGTATGTGTGTATGTATATGAGCATACATATGTATATAAACACACACATATACATATATTTGCTAATACACTTTTGAAATAAAGAAACAATAAGTGGCAGATAGAATTTGTGCATCATCTTTTAGGTAAAACTCTCTCTATAGTGCATGTGGTCTAAAAGGAAGCTAATAAATCTTTGAAATTTACCAGAAGAGATAGTCCAAGATCTTGTAGAAAACTGCAATCAAAATGACTGTAGAACCATAGGGTATAGTCTCCTCTCGGGAAAGAACTGGAGTTTTCCTATACTATATTTACCTTAACATTTTTACCAGAAATAAAAAAATAAAATACCTGTTCTATTATAGAGACATTAAGGTTTTCGGTGCGATAATAACTAAAAAGTCCCTATGCAAAGAGATTTTGTGTTTTATGATACAGCTGATGACAGAATAAGGAGAAGGAAGAAGTTAAATCAAACTTGAAAAAAATAGTCAAGAAACAATAAAAATGAAACATGTACTGCTATTACGCACAGACTCCGGAATGGTGGCTCAATACCGGTCAATAATGATTCCATTTTGGTGATTACAGCATTGCATATTTGTATTTACTCTTCTGACGTTTAATAGCAGCCAGGCCTCTTTTGAAGGGCTGTGTCGTGGGCATAATGTGGACTTTGGAGGCACATAAACCTCAGTTCGTATCCCAGCATCACTACCACACGTTGGCTGTGTGACCTTGGGCAGGTCACTAAACTTACTCTGCACAGAGGCTCACGAGAAGAGACAACAGCCTCTAGCTAGCTGCAGGAATCAAGGAGAAAAGCCTTAAGGCAAGATATTTCGTACTGATGGTAAAACCCCTACAACCAAGCATGAAGCTTCCCCAGCCTCTAAAGTTTCTGCTAAGAAATGGAAAGAACCACCCTTTGGTAGGAGAAGATATGGTGATGTGCAATTGCAAGGGATACTTTCTGGCCTCTAAGCAAGAACATCTCCATCTCTCTACTCTGAACTGCCCTCCCTCCAGTTGGCTCCATTCTCAGAACCATCCAAGATTGTATTCTCTTTTAATCTTCAATCTGGCTCGTTTACTGGGATCTCCCTTATTTCATACCTGAACCTACAGCAATTCTTTGGAACAGACTTGCTTCACTCTGGGTTTTCATTTAGATTAAATCCCCCAACTGACCTATTTCCATCTATCCACTTCCACTTTTTCCTTAGCAGGTTCCCACTTATCACCTTCCTATGCTGCCATGCTCTGCTTGCAAGTTCCAGCCCTCCTATATGCCTAACCATCCCCTTAACTGGGACTTGACAATGAAGATCAAAAGCATTTTGAACATCTCTCTCCTCCTGGGGAAGATAGGGCAATGATCCAGCCAAAGGGCCCCAGTAACTGTGTGATAATCATCAGTCGATAAAGCAGTAATCAGTCCCCTTTCCTGTTCCACATCACCCACAGTAAACTCTTTGTCAGCATGAGGTAGTACTGCAAAGTGGATAAGAGTTAGAGGTTCTAGAATATGACTGCCTGGGATAATCATGATAACAAACATAAAGTGCTTAATGCCTGTAACTAGGTAAGCACTCCGTAAGTGTTAGCTATTCTAACAGTCTCTACATCCTCCACACCCACCACTGGACCTTGCAAGGAAAAGGTGGTCAATCATTGTTTGACCTATTTATGGAGGTCACCCAGTGCAGCTTCTAGGATCTTCTGTATTACACAGTTCTTGTCCCTCTCCTCCCCGTTCTCCTGAGTTTCCCAGCTGACCTGGCCAAAGGCTCTTTACCATTATGGAATCCTAAACCTCTGTGAAAACAAAGAAAGCTATGGACCCATAATTTTGCAAATAAGTTTTTGAGTTCACAAAACTCCCAAATACCATCTTGGGATCCCAAGTTAAGAGCTCCATGTCAGAGCAATTTGTCAAGTGGAGAATTTTTTTCCTGGTATTGCAAGTCACCATCTTCTATTTTTCTCTTTCAGTGTATGTCTCAGTCATCTAGCGCTGCTCCAACAGAAATACCACAAGTAGATGGTTTTAACAGAGAGAAATTTATTGTCTTCACAGTCCAGTAGGCTACAAGTCCAAATTCAGGACATCAGCTCCAGGAAAAGGCTCTCTCTCTGTCGGCTCTGGAGAAAGGTCCTTGTGATGCCTCAGTCTTCCCTTGGTCTGGGAGCATCTCAGTGCAGGAACCTCAGGTCCAAAGGACGCGCTCTGCTCCCAGCGCTGCTTTCTTGGTGGTGTGAGGTTCCCATGTGTCTCTGCTCGCTTCTGTCTTTAATATCTCAAAAGAGATTGCATTAAGACACTAATCTTGTCAACCTCATCAGTATAACCTCATCACAGTGATAGAATTCATAACACATGAGGAGATCACATATAATCTCATCATAGTGGTAGAGTTTACAACACATAAGGAAATCACATCAGACAACACAATCATACAATACTGGGAATCATGACCTAGCCAAGTTGCTACCCACATTTTTTGGGGGACATAATTCAATCCATGACAGTGTATATAGATTTTTATACAGTAAAACCTGTGAAAGCCAGAAACTGTGTAAGGCGGAAACCTGTCAGAGAAGGAAAACTCAAGCATTTTCCACTAATAGAGAGGATAGAAAAGTCATAAGAATGTCAAAGGCAGAAAACTTTTGAGACCCAGAAAAACAAGGCGGTCCCGTCAAGTTTCGGCTTTCACAGTTTTCACTCAATGAGTTACCTACCTTCTCTGGCCTCTTTTTCATCTGTAGAATAAACATAATAATAATTATAATCATATGAAGTTATTTAAATGATTAAATAATATAATACATATGAAGTTCTTAGCATAGTGCCTGGCATATAACATATTGTCAATAAATGTTAGCTACCATTAAATGACAAGTCTGTTCTTTTTTCTTATTTAAAAACTCAAGGGACTTGAAAGCAGCAATGCAAACAGATGTATGTACACCAATGTTCACTACAGCACTATTCACAATAGCCAAAAGGCTGAAACAATTTAATGCCCATCAATGGATGAATGAATAAACAAAATGTGATACATACATATAATGGAATACTACTTAGCCATAAAGAGAAATGAAGTTCTGATACAAGCTACAACATGGATGGAGCTTGAAGACATTATGCTGAAGTAAAATAAGTCAATCTCAAAAGGACTAAAACTGTATGACCTCACTTATATAAAAAGACAAGAACAGGCAAATATATAGAGACCAAAGCTTATTAGTGGCTACCAGAGGTTAGAGGGAGGAGGAAAGGGGGCATTGTTATTGCTTACAGAGCGCTGAGTTTTGGTTTACAGTGATGGAAAATTCACACTGATCAAGGGTAATGGCTGCACAGCTGATTAATGTAATTGATTTCAATAAGTTTTACACTTGTAAAAAGTTGAACTGATAAATGTCGTATGACATATATTTTCACACACACACAAAACAACACAACAACAACAAAACAGCTGCTGAGGCCACTTATGTACAACCAAACACCTGATGGGATTTGGTTTCTTGATTTGGAGGTTTAGGGTCATGGCTTCATGGGACATCTCAGCTAACTGACCTAATATATTGTGTTTAGTGCTTCTGTTCTACCTCCTAGTTAGTTGTATAGTGCCTGGCGTCTTAAAAGCTTGCAAGCAGCTATCCAAACTACAAGTGATCTCTATTTGCCTGGAGCAACAGAGGAAGGAGGTCAGGAATAGGAGGAGGAAAAGGAATGTGTAGCTAATTGTCTCCATGAACAATTGCCTCCTTTACCATGAGACCAGAAGAAATGAATGATGCCAGGCTACCATTATTGAACATTTTGACCAAAGGTGCTATAGCTGAATTTTGATCAAAAGGGGAAAAATTGTGGAACATAATTTAAAATTCTCATGGAATCTATGCTTTCTGGAGCTATGGAGGCTGGCTGAAGCCCTGAAACTATTGCCTTGAGAGAATCTTTAAACTTTAATCCTTATACCTTAAACCACTGAAGTCTTCTTAAAACCAAAACAATAGTTTAACTTAACTAGTAAAGAATGTCTGCCTTGAGCATTGTGCTCTTTTAAAGAACTATATGGGATCAAACCGACAAAAGTATCTCGAAAGGGTAGATAGGAAACTTAAGGGGGTAGTGAGTTTATGTCAATGGGGGAGGAACAATTCAAAAAAGAAGGGTGAGAATGGTTTCACAACTTGAAGAATGTAATCACTGTCACTGAATTGTATATGTAGAAATTGTTGAATTGGTGTATGTTCTGCTGTGTATATTCAAAACAACAATAAAAAATTATTTTTAAAAACTTTAATCAATGTATTCACAACTTAATCAGGTTGAAGGAGAAAATATGATTTCAACAAATAGAGAAAAACAGTTCGATAAAATTCAACGTTGACTCATAAAAAAAGTTACTTCAAACAACAAAAAATAGTTGAAAAATTTGACAATGTTGCAGACCTCATGGCGTTGTGACAGTAAATAATGATTTGCCCAAAGCTGTTTGGACTAACAGACATGGATCTAGGAACAATATCCTGTGCAATGAAGTAAATCTCCTTCCATCCACTCTGACCCCAAAGAAGTAATCTACAGGCAAGGATAAATACAGCATTTGCTATATTTAGGGAAACTGACTTTTGGGACATTTTCATTGAAGCCTTAAATACTTTAATACCTAGTTGCTTATAAATAAGCTGCCATCATTATGTGCTTATTTAATGGGATGCATCGGTTTTAGCTTTCTATTAACAAGTCCTGATGTGGGAAAGCTGCGCCTGAATAGCAATGAGGACCACACTGCTGTGCAGGACAATCATTTACAGTACTCAGCTCTGGCCCTTGGTGACAACTAATTTTATAATAATAATTTTAAATTATTTATAAATAAATAATTTTATAATAAGATGCTGCCACTTTTGGCCCACCAGGAATGAAATGTCATGTTAATAGCCTCATTTCTTCTTTAATTCACAGTAATAACAGACTTTAAGCAAAACACCTGACCTACAGTGGACCAGAGACCCAGGGTCTTTGATCCTACTGTCTGGGGGTAATCCCAAGCCCAGCTCCTAAGTGTAAGGTAGTTCTGTGTTCTGTGTGAATCGGTATTTCATACAATTTGCTTGTCATTTGTGAACAAATTAATCCATATGACTAATCCATATGTATTGAAAACCTCCTTACTATGAATTGCATCTGTTTTTTAGCTCTAGATCCCATGAGATTTGAATGGAGAAAGCCTTATTCAGAGCTTTCATTTTACTTGCAAGACCCTGCAAGAGCCAAGATAAATCTCCTCATGATTAGGAAGTAAATTTTATTTTTCAGGAGAAAATATTTTACTTCTAAATTAGCTTGTATCACCAGAAATCTTGTCTCAGGTGTGATAAGCCATACCTAATTACCAATTTCATGTTGGTGAAATTAAAGATCATCAAAAGCTATTCAAAGTAATTTACAACTTGACAGAGAAAAGAGATCCAGTAAAGGTTCTGTCTGAAAGGTAGTAAATTTTTCCTGCACTGAATTCAGACTGAGAGAAAGTGAGAATAGGGAGAAGAAGAAGAAAAAAAACCAAGCCAACAAAATCCTGATTCTTTCTTCCCTGCAACTTTAATATTCAGGTCGAGTATGTACTTTTTCCTAAGTGAAAAAGAGATCCCACATTGTTTCAAGTGTCTTCTTTTCCTTTGAAGCATTTGATGCTTTCAAGAACACGGGGAGGTCATTGTCTGTGGATTTCTGTTTCCTAATTTTCCTTGTTTGGGTTTGTGCTTTGACACTGGTGCTGGGCTACAGTATCTTTGGAGGAAAGCACCTTGAGGCTCATTGTAGCTTCTAGTCACATAGTAAATGTTCCCTTCTGGAGCCTGCAAACCGTTATCTCGGTTCAAACGCTAAGCTTCCGTCAAGGGCCATTCATTCGCTGACGCCAGACCAGCTGGACAGCGCCTCACGATGAGCAATGTGGATCATATATCTGCCCCAAGGAGACATTTATTTATCTGAGGTCTCTTCAGCTCACACCCAGGTACACAACAGGCTCTGAACATTGCAGAGCCTCCCACCAGAAAAGCAAGCAACCTCCTTAGACCAGTCATCATTCATTTAGTCCAATCTGCTCCTGCTGTGGCATTTCTTCCATTCTTAATTACCACACTTGTCACTGAGACCCTGGTAGGATGAATGGCACAACCATATCATGTTGGGGAACCACTTTCTCAGCAAATATCCTTTTTCAGACATTAGAAGTACAAAGAAAACAAAAAGAGCAGGGAGGCAGATACATCAGCCAAGGGCAGGAGAGGGAAAGAGCATCTTGAGATGAGTGGGGCAAGTCTTGCCAGCTCTATCTTTGGGTGATTGAATCTTCCTGAGGAACTTAGATCCATGGGTCTTTAAATTTATGTTGTAAGCTGGGATCTTCTCAATTGCCTGACTGAAGCATAGAGGTGTCACACACGACTCGCCTGAGTCTTGTGGTGAGTGTATCTTGTCTCTTCTACTCTTAAGTCTGTTAAAGTGGGTCAAACTGATACCACAACCAATGTTCACCAAAGAAAAACACAAGATCCAAGTTTAGGTGTCCACAGGTGTCCACCCAGAGGCACCTCAGAAGAAACACCTGAAATCTACTTCTGAAAATTCAATCATTGAAAAGCCTATGGAGCACAGTTCTACCCTGACACACTTGGGGTTGCCATGAGTTGGAGTCCACTCAAAGGCAAATGTATTACTTTGTATTTGTATTTATGTTGAGTTTTGCTGACCTTTTATCTATTCTGACCCCATGTTCCTCCTTACTTTGTCTCCATGTGAGATTTAAAACCAAACCTACTGCCATCAAGTTGACGCCAAGTCATAGTGACCCCACAGGACAGGGTAGAACTGCCCCATAGGGTGTCTGAGGAGTGGATGGTGGATTCAAACTGCCAACCTTTTGGTTAGCAGCTGAATTCTTAACCACTGCACCATCAGGGCAGTTAGAGTTAGCAAAGGACAAATAAACACACACACAGCAGCAGAAGAGTTCACTGATCTGACACCCCATTTTTCATAGATTTCCAATCCCAGCTCATTGTGTTTAACAAAAAGAGGGTATCTCTTTTTTATTATCTCCCCTCTCTCCTTTTTAAAAAAATAATTTAGCTTATACTCAGCTGGCAGGAGAGATACCATGATCACGAAGGTGATTTCTCCAGGGCGAGGTTCATCCATTTCACCTGGATGTGCTGACCCCTGTGATTTCCTCACAAGTGGGAAACTCGACTGCATAATTTGTGCTAGTGGGGGACTATGTCTGTGCTTTCCTCTGGGGGAAGACATAACTTAGCTGTGTGTGTGTGTGTGTGTGTGTGTGTGTGTGTGTGTGTGTGTGTGTGTGTGTGTGTGTTTTCCTACTTCATTTCTACTTTCTATGACTGCACATCTTGCATTGATTTTGTTTTTCTAGATGTAATTTATATGTTCCTATCATTTCACTTTTGTCACTGTTTTTCATCCCTGTAATCAGTAACTGAGATAAGAGAATAGTTAGGACAAATTAATGGTGATTAAATGTGATCATGTGGATGCAAGTAATATTTGATAGTAAGTACACATCTATGAAAATAATTTTCTAATTAAAGCAATTTGTTTTAATATTTCAATAAAGTAATAAATTTAATTAACAACATAATAAGCAGTGATTATTTCCAGGTATTTTACAAACCCTATATAATTTAATCCCACAGCAGCTTTGGAAAATTAACTCTATTTTTTGGTTATCCCCATTTTATAGCTGATGAAATTTGAAGCTTAGAGAGGTTTAGTAATTTTCACAGCTAAAAGGTGGAGCCAGGATCAAAATTCAGATTCATCTAGATCTTAAATCAGTGCCTGTAAGGGCATGTCCATTGCCTATGCCATTAGCCAGGATTAGTGTTTTATTAGGATAATTTTTAATAAACCCATTAGGATTAATTTGTAACTATTGTGTTCCATGGCTTGTCACGTTTTGAATGTGGGTCTGTGTGTCTGCCTTTATTAAAGAGTCAGGTTATTGAGTCACTTCTCATGGCAGCTAAAGGGATTAATTAGATGTATCCAAGGTGTCTTAGTCATCTAGTGCTGCTATAACAGAAATACCACAAGCAGATGGCTTTAACAAGGAGAAATTTATTTCCTCACAGTAAAGTAGGCTAAAAGTCCAAGTTCAGAGCGTCAGCTCCAGAAGAAGTCTTTCTCTCTCTGTCAGCTCTGAAGAGGGTCCTTCTTGTCAGTCTTCCCCTGGACTAGAAGCTTCTCTGTACTGGAACCCTGGGACCAAAGGACGGGCCCTGCTCCTGGTGCTGCTTTCTTGGTGGTATGAGGTCCCCCTGTCTCTCTGCTCGCTAATCTCTTTTATATCCCAAAAGAGATTGGCTCAAGACACAATCCAATCTTGTAGATTGAGTCCTGCCTCATTAACATAACTGCCTCCTATCCCACCTCATTAACATCATAGAGGTAGAATTTACAATACATAGGAAAATCACATCAAGATGACAAAATGGTGGACAATCACACAATACCAGGAATCATGGCCTAGCCAAATTGATAGACATATTTTTGGGGGACACAATTCAATCCAAGACACAAGGGAAGAATCTCTAGTTAATATAACAGCCAACTCAGGCACTGAGAAGGGAAGAGTAATTCAGAGGATCCTGGTTTCAGAAGATCAGAGAGGAGACAGACTAATTTAGAGAAAAGGCAGACCAAGTAGAGTGAAGGCTTTGTGCTTTTTGGTAATTAAGAAGTAACAAGGTACTCTCTGCAGTATTTAAATGTTGGGACTTGTTCTACTTGATGGAGAATAGGCTTAGAAAGAACAAAAACAGAATAATTAAAGTTGAGTCAAGAAGCTACAAATCAGCAAAGAGATAAGATTGAAAGAAAATAACTCAAAATATTATCCATAGTTATGTCTGGGGGCAAGAGTACAGGTAAGTTCTATTTTCTTTTTATCTTTTTTTTTTTTTGCCTTCAAGATTTTCTATATTGAGTATATACTATAAATACAGTTCAGAAAATGAAAGTTTTTTTTGTTTGTGTTGTTTTTGTAATATAGCATGATGGTTAAGAACTTTGGAAGCAAAGCCTAAGTTTTAAACTCAGCTTCACAACTTATTAGCTTTGTGACCTTGGGCAAATTACATACCCTTTCTGAGTATCATTATCTATATTTATAAACTTACTCAACGAATGGTAACTTATTATAATTAATATAACTATTGTCATTTCTAGGATGTAGAAAATGTTTTTTCTTGAGTTTATCTTTCCACTTTTTATGTGAATTCACTACCTTATTTTATTTTAAATATTACAAAGTGCAATGTTTCCCAAGCATATTTCCCCTAAAGATATCCATTCCTCAACTAATGTTCACTTCAGTATCCAACCAGCAGTACCATAAACCAGCTGATGGCAGTATATAGACGGAAGGCAAAGTCTAGAGGAGAAAATGCACATGTTCCTCAGGATATGTCCAACCTGTAGACAGTGACTGTAATGTCTGAGAAATTGCAGGGACTGAATGTCTGTGCTATAAGCTCGCCTATGCTTGCCTCAAAATTTCCAACAAATGGTAACTTATTTGAAACTCATATAACTATGGGGTTTGATTCTCTGTCTATGTGTAACCCAAATATATCCTAGGACCCTTTATGGCCTACATTTGACACCGTGTTACAAGAGAAGAAAAACAGTCCTGTAACTAACCAAATAACCAAACCCATTACCACTGAGTCGATTCCAACTCATAGCGACCCTATAGGACAGAGTAAAACTGCCCCATAGGGTTTCCAAGGAGTGGCTGGTGGATTCAAACTGCCGACCTTTTTGGTTAGCAGCCGAGCTCTTAACCACTGCACCGCCAGGACTCTGTCCTGCAACAAGAAGTAATAAAAGTAATTCCAATCTTTCCTTGTATCTCCTAGAGAACATCACTATTGTCAGTGAACAATACTGACATTAGCACTCGAAAAGCTAAATTTGTTCTCAAGAGGAATTTCTCAAGATTCAATTTTTCTGAAATTCTTTCCTCTATTTGTCTTTCTCTTCCTCTCTCACACCCTGAGGCTTCCTCTTGAAGCTCTCTCCCACCCACATTTTTGCAATTCTCCATCAGTACTGCCTCTCACATTATACCATGTAGGCTCCTCTTTGCTTTCTCCCACCCTACCCTTCTATTCTTTATTCCTTCTTGCTCTCAAGTAAATCATAGCTTTTTTGGACTAAAAATACTCTAGTTCTCTTCTTTCCCAATAATACACCCTGTCATGGATCGAATTATGCCTCGCAAAAAATGTACATATCGATTTGGCTGGGTCATGATTCCTGGTATTGTGTGATTTTCCTGTATGTTGTAAATCCTGCCTCTGTGATGTTAATGAGGGAGGATGGGTGGCAGTTGTGTTTGTAAGGCAGGACTCAATCTATAAGATTGGATTGTGTCCTGAGGCAATCTCTTGAGATACAAAAGACAGAAGTGAGCAGAGAGACAGGGGGACCTCATATCACCAAGAAAGCAGTGCCAGGAGCATAGCGTGTCCTTTGGACCCGGGGTCCCTGCGTGGAGAAGCTCCTAGTCCGGGGCAACACTGATAAGAAGGGCAACAGAGAGAGAAAGCCTTCCCCGGAGCTGAAGCCCTGAATTTGGACTTTTAGCCTACTTTACTGTGAAGAAATAAATTTCTCTTTGTTAAAGCCATCCACTTGTGGTGTTTCTGTTGTAGCAGCATTAGATGACTAAGACATATGCTGAATATGGCCAAGAGGCCTGGAGAAGGGACAGAGAATTAAATAATTTTTATTCCAATTATACATGGTAAATGTATCATGTTTAAAATAAGCACAGTTACTCTTTCTAATATGTATGTTTCTAATTTACCAGCCTAAGCTACTACATATTCAGAAAATTACTTTAATCCTATTATACTGTTCTGTTATTAATAGTACTCATAGCTAACAATCCTGTTATACTGTTTTATTATTAATAGTACTCATAGCTACAATTAATCAATCACCTACAATGCACTGGGTACCATACTGGGTACTCAAGACATCTTGGGTACTCAAGTGTCTTAGTTGTCTAGTGCTGCTGTAACAGAAATACCACAAGTGGATGGTTTTAACAAACAAATTTATTCTCTCACAGTCTATGAGGCTAGAAGTCCAAATTCAGGGAGCCAGCTCCAGAGCAAGGCTTTCTCTCTCTGTTGGCTCTGTGGAAAGGTCCTTGTCATCAGTCTTCCCCTGGTGTAGGAGCTTCTCAGGCACAGGCACCCGGAGTCCAAAGGATGCACTCTGCTCCCAGTGCTGCTTTCTTGGTGGTAGGAGGCCCCCATGTCTCTCTGCTCCCTTCTGTCTCTTATATCTCGAAAGAGATTGGCTCAAGACATAATCTAATATTGCAGATTGAGTCCTGCCTCATTAACATAACTGCCACTGATCCCATCTCATTAACATCATAGAGATAGGATTTAAAACACATTAGAAAATCACATCAGATGGCAAAATGGTAGACAATCACACAATACTGGGAATCATGGCCTAACCAAATCAATAATTTTGGGGGGCACAATTCAGTCCATGACACCAAGATAACTGGATACTAAGTTATCTTGTTTAATTTTCATAACAACCTTCTGAGAGAATAAGTACCTTGCCTCAGGTAAGGTAGTAAGTGGCAGAAATAAGACTTAATCTGGATCTTAGCTCTATATAAGTCCAAAGCATATAAGCTTAACCAGAATACTATTTATAAGTTATTAGAAGGATTTAACTGCCAGTTAAAGAAGATAATCAGCCATGGTCCAAGACTGGGATAGTATCTGAGCTTATTAGCAGCTGGATGACTTCCTGTTCTACTCACCTTTACAGAATGTTAGATTTTTTGAGAGCATAAACTAGTGGAAGAACAGAATTAGATTCAACTGGATTGTGTTACATCTATTCTATCTGATTTTTTCTCTAAGGGTTTATGACTCTGATAAATTTCTGCACAGGGAAGTGTTACAAACAAAAATGGCAATACTCCTTTTCCTGATGTGGAGGGTTTCAGGTTTTCTATTTTTGAGTTGTACTTTTAAATGAATAAAGCCTCCTAGTCATAAATCCTACACTATCAGTGCTCCTAGGTTTAGCTACAAATATGTTTGCACCCCTATTGCATAAGCTGTCTCTTACTTTTGAGAAACTTTGAATATTTCTTTATGGGACGTGCATGCTGGATACAGGCTTGTAAAATTCAATTGTTCTAGGTCCAGAATGATGAGGGAAGACCGGACATTTCTAAACATGACCACATCTGTTGCTGCAAATCATCAAGTCAAATACGTCAGTATCTTGTTCATACTTGTTGCATTGAATACAGCCTCTTCCTGCCAATTGCCACTAAAAGTTAGATTTGCTTTTGATTTCTGAGACCAATTTGTTTTACTGGTTTGTGTGTCCTGTGATGTGTTTAATATGCATGTCCACAGCCTTTCTATCTATATAAAATACATCAGCCTGAAAATCTTAAGAGGATGAATTTTCCTCTAGATTTTTTTAGTTACTTTTCCCTCCAGTCTTGGCTGAAAGCATTGTAAAAATGGTTTCTTACCCAGTTCAGACCTACTCCTGGGGCCAATCATAGTACAGAGTAGAATGTGCACGAGGGCTAACTTGCTGAAATAAAATGATTGAAATGTTTTCTGGTCCCGAAGAAAAGCTAGTTTCTCTAGCTGTATATGGGTCAGAGGGCAGTGCTCGATTACTAGGACAATTCTCTCATCCCTGGTGAGTAAATATTGAGCCCATATGAGCCTCTGCAGTGACCCATGGAGTTCACTCAGATGCTTCCAGCAACTGCAGGGAGATGACATAAGCGTAACTGAGGTATTTTAGATGGAGTCCTAGAAGTTCTTAGCATGATACTACTTACGTTTTAGTGGGTTACAACAGTGTCTTTCAGATAAATCCAGATTGACATACTGAAGGGTGATGCTGACTTATCATGGCAGCAAAAGACTTTTGCAAGCTGCGTCTTTTCTTTAGCTTTTACCAGACGAGGGTAGTCTTGCCTTTTCTTCTTCTCTTTCTTTTAGCGTTAAAGAGTACAAGATCTCTTCAAATATTCTCGAACCATTGTGTTTCCTTCTACCATGGCTACAGCCACTCAGAGCTTTAGACTATTACCTTTTCAGATTCCCTTGTGTCTCTGCCACAAATTGGAGCCATATGTGTTGCCTGCACTTATTTAATGTAGTCATTAACCTCAAATTGTCTTCAGAAAAATCTACTGTTCCTCCAAAGTGCTTCCCTGTCTATAAGCCTTTCACATGGTCCCACTTGATTCTGTTGTTTGCTTGCATAGCAGTCAGGTCTGGAGAGATGAGGATAAATGTGCTGTGTCAAGTAGGATGAACAAGAGCTGATGATAGGGAGACACAGCCTCACTCTACTATTTTTTTCTCCTCAATCTTGGGTTTGGGCAGATAGGCAAAGCTATTCAATCTGAACTGCACTGAATATTTGAAAAGAACATTTTGAGACGATGTATGCATTTTAACACAAGAAGAACTAATATTGACTATTAAGCCAGAAGGGCTTGAGTTCAAGGTTCCAATCACATGAGGACTTGATGGAAGACCCAGGATTAGCCTTCTGGTTAGGTCCAAACTAGTCCATGTTTCAGGGGTGTGTGTGTGTGTGTGTGACAGAGACACTGATAGCCTGGAAAGTAATAATTAGAGCAGACTGAGCCAGAGAGGAGAAGCCTGAGTTCAATTCACATGTGTGAGTATGATATTTAATGTAACTGGGGAAGAAGTAAAAACTCAAGGGTGAACAATAAAACCAAGGAAATCTACCTGAATTATAGGCCTATTTTAAACATGTAATCAGTTTAAAATATAAGTTAAAATGTATTTTTTGGTACTTCCAGTAAAATTGAAGAAAATTATTTTTAGAAAAGGAAAACTGTTATTAATTTCACAGTCCAAACCAATTATTTTCATTCATGTATATTCCCTCCTAGTTTTTGCTTGGATACACATATTTCACATAATAGTTAAAATGGGCATAAACAATTTTGTTCTGTTTGGTTAGCATCAGACCAAACGTGTTCCTTGCTTCAGTAGTGTTCTTAAAGTCATTTTCACTTTTAATGGCTATAGATCAAGTGGTTATTTGATATTTTTAGATTGTTTTTTTATTTGTCACTTTTATAACTGAAACTGCAGTGAACTTATTCTTGAATATGATTTTAATTCTTTTTAATTATTTACTTATGATAAATCCCCAGAAACTAGTATTTGAATCAAGAACATGAGTTTCTTGAAATTAATTGTCAAATTACTTTCCAAAAGAACAAAATGTAATGCCAGTATACAAATACGCACACACACACAGGCGTGCACGTACACACACGTACATATACAGCAACTTTCACTATAATCTCATCATTGGATTTTTTAATTTAAAGATATTTTTCAAAATCTGAAGATTGTATCTTAATTTCTTTCTTTCTTTAATTACTAGTGAAGTAGATATATTTTACATATATTTATTTTAATATTCATTTTCCATAAGTTCTCTTTCTTGAGATTCTTATGTTTTTATTTTTTTAAATTTCATCTTTCTGGTTTTGAAACATCAGTCCATCCCTCCAAATGATCATCACTCCATCAAGTACTGTATGCTGCAATTTAATAAATATGATTTCTATGTCCTCATCCAAACCCCATTTAAATATAAAAATAAACCCCACTACCAACAAAACTCAAGTCTTCCGACTCTACCCGTAAACCTCTGTCTTTGTATGTGTGTTTGCTTGTTTTACTATTACAGTATATGCCTTTCTGATCATTTTTTTTTCTTTTTATGTTTTGTTTATCTGTTTGGTTCTGATTATTCCAAGAAAATATGCCTATGTGCGGGTCTTTTTTGACTGCCTCGCACATAAACACACTTTATATATATTTATGTATAATTTCCCAGAGCTAAAGGACATGAGACTCCAAAATGAAAGAGCCCGTGAAGTGCTCAACAAAATGAATTCATTTTGGAGACTTTTGTCTTCCACGTGTGGGAAATAATCACTATTATTTCTTTAATACTTTCCTCATCTTCATTTTCTTAGTTCTATCTGAAACTCCAGAACTTGGTCTCCCAGACCAATCTCCTATTAAACATTTTTCTCGTATCTGTCTTTGACTTTTTGTTTTACTTTCTGGGAATGATTGGGAAAGTTTACTCTTTAAGCATGTAAAATGCTGGTCTGTAATCTAGAACACCAGTGGGACTGAAGCATTCATTCTCCTATTTTCCAGGGATGGTTGGTGCTGAAGGCTCACGGCTGAGTCTCATTCCAGGCTCTGCCCTCACTGCCTTGCCCAAAGCTATGCCTCCATCTTGGGGGCAGCCTGCATCCAATGACTGGTCAATGTAGGGTTATAAAGACCCAGCCTCTTGCCTCAATTGGGATAGTTCTGAAGGGTCATACCAGTTGCAGATCTCCCTGAGTCTTTTCTTGTACCTTCATTGGACAGTTCAACTTCTCTCTCTGCCCGGTCTTGATTCCTTCACCCCTCCTAGGTGTTGTCTCCCAAAGCACTCATAAGAAAATGTCTTGCTTGCAAATTTCTGTCTCAGAGTCTGTCTCCTGGGGTAGTTGAACTATGACAAAACTCTTCTTGAGAATTTTCCAATTGGTCAGTTTTCTCTTTCTAGCTATTGAATGTCCTGAATTAATCCTCTATGACTCTCACATCTGTCTTTGTCATATCCAGTCATTGTCTTTCTTACACTGTTTTTTGGGTGATTTCCTCAATTTTTGTTTTCTAGTCCTCCTGTTGATTTTTTTCACAATCATATGTTTACTTCCAAGAGCTCTTGCTTTTTCTGATCTCTCTGTCTCTCTTTCTAAATAGTACTTTGCCCTTGTTTTATAGGTTAGTTTTTTGTTTTGTTTTGTATTGTTTTAGTTCTCTTCCATTGTCTCCATGAGGTCATTTTAACACCAGTATCTCTCTTGTTGGAGACATTTCTCAAATGTGTGGTGACCCTTAGATTTGGGAAGGCAATGCACATATTTGTGGGTTTTGCTCCTTGGCAGGTTTGGCTTTATAGGGATGAAGAGGTTGACCATTATTATTGTGCACTCACAAATGCTCCCAGAATTTGGAGTTTATTTTTCTCTGAGGCCATTTCATATCCAGAGAAGAACCCTCCATCTCTAGCCTAAAGCAGATGACTTGTGATCAAGTACATGGTAGAGAAAGTAGTCAGAAGAGAGGAGTATGCGTGGGTCTACTGTTCCATATACTGAATGTTAGCCTTGTATCGTATTCAGTTTTTAAAATTATTATTGTATTTTCTTTTCTTGTCAATGTTAGGTCTCATTTGTTTTGCAGTTATTGCTTTTTATATAGCAGCTTTATTGAGATATAATTCACATACAATAAAATTCGCTATTGTAAAATGTACAGTGAAATAATTTTTAGTATATTAAAGAGTTGTACAACTATCACCACAATCTAATTTTCAAACATTTTTATCATCCCAAAAAGAAACCCTGTAGCTATTATCAGTCAATCCCCGTTGCTTCTTCCCCCAGTCATTAATTTATCTTCTGCATCTACGGATTCACCTACTCTGGACATTTCATGTAAATGGAATCATACAATATGTGGCCTTTTGTTATAGTTTCTTTCAATTATCATGTTTTTAAGCTCCATCCATGTTGTAGTACCTATCATTCCTTTATTCCATTGTATGGATATACCACATTTAAAAAAATTCATTCATCAGTGGTTGGATATTTAGGTAGCTTCTTTTTGGTGCTATGAATAATATTGCTGTGAACATTCAATTACAAGTTTTGTGTGAACATATGTTTTCAGTTTGGAGTATATATATAGGGGTGGAATTTCTGGATCATATGGTAACTCTATGTTTAACTTTTTGAGGAGTTGCCAAATTGTTTTCCAAAGTGGCTGCACCATTGTATATTTTCACCAGCAACGGAGGAGGGTTCCAATTTCTCCATATCCTCGTCTTTTTTATTATAGCCATTCTAGTGTTTGTGAAAAGGTATCTCATTATGGCTTTGATTTGTATTTCCCTAATGACTAATGATGTTGAGCATGTTTTCATATGCCTATTGGCCATTTATAATCTTCTATGGAGAAATGTCTGTTTAAATCCTTGCCAATTTTTAGATTAGATTATTTGTCTTTTTATTATTGGATTGTTAAGAGTTCTTTATAAGCTCTAGATACTAGACCCTTATTAGATATATGATGTTCAAATATTTTCCCCATTCTGTGGTGGTTTCCTTTAAAGCACAAAGTTTTTAATTTTGAAAAAGTCCAATTTATCTATTTTTTCTTTGGTTGCTTGAGCTGTTTCATAAGACTCTTAGCTATTATAGTTAGGCCTTTGATTCATTCTAGCTAATTTTTATGATGTGAGGTAGGAGTCAAAATTCATTCTTTTGCATATGGATGCCCAGTTGTCCCAGAAATAATGATTGAAAAGACTATTCTTTTCTTATTGGATTGTCTTGGCACTCTTGTTGAAAATAAACTGACCACAGATGCATGAGTTTAAGGAAGGCCTGTAAATCTGCTTCTGTAAAGTTTACAATCAAGAAAACCCTATGGAGCGGTTCTTCTTGTAACACATGGGGTCACCATAAGTCAGAATTGCTTTGACAGTCCAGAGTTTTGTTTTTGTTTTTGTTTTTGTTTTTAATGCAAGTACCACAGTCTTGTAGCTTTGCGCTATTTTTTCAAATGGGGAAGTGGGAGTCCTCCAAATTTGTTCTTTTTCAAGATTGTTTTAGCTATTCATGTCCCTTACATTTCTATGTTAATTTTAGGGTCAATTTGTCAATTTCTACAAAAATGACAGTTTAGATTTTGATAGAGTTTTCATTGAATCTGTAGATCAATTTAGGCAGTACTGCCATCTAAACAATATTAAGTCTTCTAATTCGTGAACACAGGATGTCTTTCAGTTTATTTAGGTTTTCTTTAATTTCTTCCAATGATGTTTTATAGTTTTCAGTATAAAAGTCTTACACTTCTTTTGTTAAATTTATTCTTTTTGATGCTATTTTAAATGAAACTGTTCTCTTAATTTCACTTTTGGATTGTTCGCTGCTAGTGTATAGAAATACAACCAATTTTTTGTATATTGATCTTGTATCCTGCAGACTTGTTGAATTCATTTATTGGCTCTGATAATTTGTTGTTGTTTTTCTTTTTTGTGTGTGTATTCCTCAGTATTTTCTATCAACCAGATCATGTCATCTGCAACTTCTTCCTTTCCAATCTAGATGCCTTTTGTTTTCCTTTTTCTTGCCTATTTGCCCTGGCTAGAATCTCAAGTATAATGTTGACTAGAAGTGGCAAGAGAGGACATCCTTTTCTTTTTTTTTTAAAGATTTTTTTTTTTAATCTTTTTTATTGTACTTCAGGTGAAGGCTTACAGAACAAATAGTTTCTCATGAAAAAGAAGTACACATGTTGTTTTATGACATTGGTTAACAACCCCACAA
>NW_004444030.1:5217190-5329313 GCF_000243295.1 Trichechus manatus latirostris | reverse complement strand
GGATATCCAGTTTTGCCAGCACCATTTGTTAAAAAGACTGTCTTTTCCCCATTTGATGGACTTTGGGCCCTTGTCGAAGATCAGGTGACCGTAGGTGGACGGATTTACATCTGGGTTAAAGATTTTTTTTTATTGTATTTTAGATGAAAGTTTACAGAATAGTTTCTCATTATTAAACAGTCAGTACACATATTGTTTTATGACATTGGTTAACAACCCCACGACATGTCATCACTCTCCCTTCTCGACCTTGAGGACCTTTTTTATGGTGAAAATATACATAGCCAAGGTTACACCATTTCGAAAGTGTCTGCATGTACAATTCAGTGACATCAATTGCATTCTTCCAGTTGTGCCGCTATTCTCATTATCCTTCTCCAAATTATTCCATCACCATTATCTTCAACTCACTATCCCCTAGGCGGGACATCCTTTCCTTATTCCTGATTTTAGGAGGAACGCTTTCAGTCTTTCACCATTAAGTACAATGTTAGCTCTGCGTTTTTCATAGATGCCCTTCATCAGGTTGAGGAAGTTCCCTTCTAATTGTACTTTGATGTGTTTTTTATCATTGCGCCACATTCTTGCCCTCTCCAATACCTGCTGTTGAGAAATCCCACTAATGTTTAGTGTTCTATGGGGCAAATGGATCTCCTCTCAACTGTATCCCTTTCTTTAGGCTGTGAAATTATCTGGCCTGTTACAGCAGTCACCATCCCTCCGTCCTACTAGTCTCTCTCCTTTCTATTCATCACCTGTGGTTTATATCTTTTATATTTTTTTATTATCATTTCACTTGGCATTTGGAGGAGAGTAGATAAATGGATGTGGCCAATCTACCATTATTTAACGAGAAGCCCGTGTTCTCTCATCTATTCATTGTGGTATCATCAACCAGCTACACATCTACCTCAAATGAACTATTAACCAAACTCCTACTTTCCTGTTCTCCACAGAGACTCTACTAAATGCTTTTACTAAATCATTCATGGAGAAATAAGATAGAAACTTGGTTTCACTGTCATTTCCCTTTGAAAACAAATCAAAAAACCCTGTTTGCTCTCCATCCTCGTTCTTCTTGCTGCATCTGGTTTCTGCACAGTTCCTCATCTTCACCTGTCTCCGTGTTGCTGTTGTATCAGGAAGAGAACACTGAACTGGGAGTCTCAGGACCCAGGTTTTATCCCATGATCCATGGCCTCACAGACTCTTATTTTTCTCATGTGTAAACAAATGGTCCCTTCCAAAACCAAAAGGCAATTATTTTATTATTTTCCTATGATCACTCTTGTTTTTCTAGGATATTTTTTAATTGAGCAAAAGAATAATCTCAAATACTCTACAGAAGAATACTTAAAATGCTAAGATGTTCTTTATTACTAAAGAAATAAAACTGGTTATAAAAATATGTATACTTGCTTGTAATTTTTTTTTTAAATATAATAATTAGAGGGATATACTCTAAGAAGTAAATCTCTGGGTGGTGGAATTTTGGTGGGTTTTTTTTTGTTGTTGTTTGCTTGTTTTTTACTTTTCTCATATCCCTCAAGATAATATTTAGTAATAAAAAGTAGTTTAAAAAAAAAACTCCTTCACTATCTACCCATGTAAAAGCCCCTATAAATAGAGTGATAGCAATGGGTTTGATTTGTTTTGGGTTGTCCTTACATCTATCCGGAATTTTAGAGTGCTTAGAAGTGATTCCGCAATTACAATTAGGGAGAGATCTGTGTTGAGATCCTTGGGATTGAGGTCCTTTGAGATCAGTCACCCCTCCAGAGAGGAAAACATTGCGATGTGCTAGGATACCAGATACTTAAGATCACACAGTTAAAATGTCATTAATAAAGTGTAGTGTTTGTGTGTAAATGTGTATCAAAGAATTTCACAGTTATTTACCAGTAAATACATATTACACACAAGCAACAGGCCTCCTTTTATTCTTCTCCTTTTCTACAGTGTAATGACTTGAAGTTTCATCTTTACTTACTGCCTTTTAAACTAACTTAATCATGGATCTCTTTTTTTTTTTTCCTTGTCTTTTCATTCTTTTTTTTTTTAAGCATGCATTAGTTTTTTTCCCTCCAAATTTTACTTATTTGGTTGTTGTTGAGAATATACAAAGCAAAACATACACCAATTCAACCATTTCTACGTCCAATCGTTCTCACACTCCTTTTCAGAGTTGTTCCTCCCCATTAACATAAATTCACTGCCCCCTAAGGTTCCTATCTAATCTTTCAAGTTGCTGTTGTCAATTTGATCCCATATAGATAGTTCTTAAAAGAAAATAATGCTCAAGGCAGACCTTTTTTTACTAGTTAAGCTAAAACTATTGTTTGGTTTTAAGAAGACTTCAGGGGATATTTTTGGTTTACAGTTTAAATATTATCAGAGGACAACAGTTTTAGGGGTTCATCCAAACTTCATGGCTCCAGGAAGTCTGGAGTCCATGAGATTTGAAATTCTGGTCTGCACTGTTCCCTATTTGATCAGGATTCTTTTACGGAATCTTCTATCAAAATGTTCAGTAGGGTTAGCCAGGCACCTTCCTGTCTTTTCATTAATTTAACTACCTATTAATTATTTTACTTTTTCTCTTCCTTGCACTCCCATTTTCTCTAACCTAGTTTCTTTCTCAGCATTTTTTCAGTTCAGTGGTTTCCCATTAAGGCTAACATTAAACAGACCCCTATAGAAATCCTCATCCTTGGCCCTTCATGCACATCATTACCTTCTGAGCTTCAAGATTTAAGATTTCTGGGATAGAAATCAGAAAGTGTGGTTTTTTTAGACATAGCTCTAGCACTTCAGTTTGTGGCCATGGGTGACTCAACAGTCTCCGAGCTTTATTTGCATTATCTGCCTCATAGCTGCTGTAATGATTGAATGAGCTTTCTTGTACAAAGTTTCTGTTACAGTGCCTTGCATGAACAAGTGATCCATTAAATTTTAATTTCCTTCCCTTTCTCAACTACTGATGTATAACATGGGCCCTCTTGTTTTTCTATGCTCCTGTCTGCATTGAGTCATTAAAGACAGAATTTAGATGTATTAATTTACTGACTTATTGTCAATTTACATTGGCTTTTCTCTAGGAAAGTTTAGAAGAATTTCTACAGCTGTAACTTGTGCAGGAAAATGGCAATACTTCTGATGATTAGGAATGTATCACCATTTGTAGCATTTTACCCTAGTCCTTAACATAAGACCCCATGGCTAATTCTAAGCTAATTGTATTCAGTATTTGTTGCATGAATTGAGATTCACCACAAATTGTTCTCATGTGTTCCTTGCCCTTAAGACCCTTGTTCTTTAAGGCTCCGATTCCTTAAGGTCCTGTTCACTTCAGAGTTAACCTTTGTGTTGGACCTAGGATCAGCAGATTCGCATCATCGAGTCTTCATCTCCTACACCTATTTTCTTGGGAGTTCTGGTCAAGACATGGGAGTAGTACTGTAGAATCTATGAGCAAGACCAGTGATAGTGTGCTTTCCCAGGTTTAAAATGAATGTTACCCTATTTTGTTCAATAAGAACTCATTTTAGTCCTCTTACTAAAAATTCAAAAGAAACTTTTTCTATTAAAAAAAAATGATCTATATGTTTACTGTGGAAAACTTAGAAAACACAAGTAAAATGAAAAAGAATGAAAAGAATCCACTCATAATTCTACCATCTAGCGCATAACTTCTTTACAGATGTATTGCTATAGTTTCATGTTTGATTCACGTCAAGAAGTAGGAGCTCTTACATGTCTATGTAGACGCCACCTGAATGTGACATGTGGACTGTTAAATTCTGTGCCAAATATTCAGAAGATTTGGTAGAAGGGAATTGCAGCCTTATTTTTCACACTTTTTTTTTAGATACATAGGCAAACTAATAACTGCTACTGTGTGGTGTGAAACAGGTTAGCTGTTTAAAATTCTTTCTCTTCTAATAATAATGTGTTGTTTATAACACATTTAATGGTTTGTCTTCAATGTTCCTATAAAATTCCTGTAAATAATCAATATTGTACTTGAGAATGTTTATAGCTAAATTCTCAGATTAAGCTTAAATTTGACAAATGTGGAGATAGAACTGTGGGCTAGGATGTTTGCTGTCCCCTTTGGGGCTTGGGTTGCAAGGCCAGGATGTAACAGACTATTTCTTTCCTCCAAAGCACTATCATGCTAGCAGATGGATAGTGGAGCCTGGCCCTACACACAGTGAGAAACCTTCTTGCAGGTGTAATTAACTGAGTCAATCTGACTCCATTGCATCATTATGTTTTCTATTAAAATACTTCATTTATCTTCAAAGCAAAACAATAAAATTTATCCTATATAAATCTCACATACTATGTATATGCATACTATTTTGAGCACAATTTTAAGAAATATGAAACCTGGAAAAATTTACCTTTTATCTTCACTAAGTTAATTTTCCTTAATAAATCACTTTCAAATTCCCTTGACCTTTTATCGGAGTTAAGTAGAAAACTAATTTGTTATCTTCTGAACCTTTAGAATAGTGGTTCTCAACCTTGTGCACATTAGAAACACAGAGCTTTTGAAAATCCCAGAACAGTTAAATCGGGGCACCTAGGCATCTGTACTCCTAAGTCCTTAGGTGATTCCATGATATAGCAGCTAAGGCAGAGAGTCATTTCTCTCAGAACAGTGCTTCTCAGGCTTTAATATGCATGTGAATCACTCAGGGATCTTAGAAAAATGCAGATTCTATATTTTAGGCAGATTCTGATAGTTTAGTTCTGGGGTGAGGGGTGAAGCCTATTGTTAGCTGCCATTGAGTTGGCCTTCGACTCATGGTGACCCCGCGCACAAGGCGAAATGTTGCCGGGTCCTACACCATCATCAAATTGGGTTGCAGATTAGAGCATTGTAATCCATAGGATTCTCATTGGCTGATTTTTGAAAGTAGATCACTAGGACTTTGCTCCTAGTCCATTTTAGTCTGGAAGCTCTGCTGAAACCTGTTCAGCATCACAGCAACACGCAAGCCTCCACCGACAGACGGGTGGTGGCTGCCTCTGAGGAGCACTGGACAGGAATCGAACCCAGTCTCCCACATGGAAGGAGAAAACTCTACCACTGAACCACCACTGCGCCAGAGTGAGGGCTGGGGCTCTGCATTTCTAACAAGCTCTTGAGTGATGCCAATGCTGTGTTCCACCCCTCAAGAAGCAAGTACTCAGAGTAAAGGCTCTGTGAGTTTTTTTGTGACTCCATCTCTGGCTCCTCAAAACTCAGGAGCACCTTAGTTTTAAAAAAGGCTTTGTAAAAAACTTCCACTAGGTGAAACACTTAGTAATAGCTGAGGAAGGGATTAACGTTTCCTTTCAAATTCCCAACTTCAGCCCCAGCTTCCTCTCTCTTCTCTGTAGCTAAATCAAAATGTGAGAAAAGGAAAGTGCGAGCACCCATAATGCACATTCTGGGCACATTCTTTTCAAGTTAAGAGAGTTTTCTGGAAACCAACTTTCAAATTAACCCAGCTTCACTCTTCTTTCTCTTTGCCCTCCCCACAATAAAAATAAAAAAGTTTCAAATTAGCTTGAATATTTTTAAAAATAATAGCTTTATCAGTTTTTCAACTTGCTATCTATTTTGGAAAGGATAATGACATATCCCCAGGCTAAAAATTTTAAAACACTTTTAAACGGAACAAAACTTGGCTTCACTAGAGATACAAATTGATAAGGACGAACCCTGCTGAGATTTATTTCACTTGCCCTTTTGAAAATAAATTTCAATTTCTCTAACTGGGATTAAAAATAACAAAGTGCCATAACTTGCTGGGCACAACAAAGACACAAAACAAGCTAACATTTTGACAGATTATTTTCTTCCCCTTTGGATCACAGATGCTATTCTTCCTTTATGTGACTCTTCTCTGTAATTTCGACTGAAACAGTCTTTTGTGTTTATTAAAACAACTTTGGCCGATTAAGGAGAGACCACAAAACCTATTAAAGAGGCTTGTGAAGGGTGCCATAGTGTTTTTTAGTTGAGCTGAAATATAAGACTTAACAAAATGAAGAGTTGAGGTTTTCTTCCTCAACTTTATAGTTTGAAAAATGTCAAGTCTACAGACAATTTAAGAAAAGTACAATGAAGATTCACCAATTGTTAACATTTTGCCGCATTTGCTTTTTTTCCTGTCTCTTTCCATGTTTATTGTTGTGGGACCATTGAAAGTTACAGACATCATAACACTTCACACCTAAATACTTCAGCAGATGTGTTTCACCTAAGAACAAAGACATTCTCCCAAATAACCCCAGTATCATTATCACACCAAAGAAATTTAACATAGATAAATAATAATATCCGACATGAAGTCCATATGAAAACTTCTTTGGTTTTCCCCTAAAGTGCCATTACGGCTGTGTTTTTATTTTTTCCTTCCTTTTTTATTACTTTTTATCCAGGATCCAACCAAAGATCATGCATAATTTCTAGTCTCTTTGCTTCGTGTTTCTTTACTTCCCTTTAATCAAGAACAATTACTTCTCCCTTCCTCCATTCAAGATAATATTTTATTACTTTGGTAAGGATACTACATATGTAATGTGTATTTTCCATTGCATCACATCAGGAGGACCATGATAACAGTTTGTTTCATTAAGTCATTTGGTCATCAGGTTATCTGATATTCCTCAGTTCTCTTCATTAAAATGATACATTTTCTTGTTATGGATTGAATTGGATCCCCCAAAATATATGTTGAAGTCCTAACCCCTATACCTGTAAATATGATCCTGTTTGAAAATAGGGTTTTTCTTTTGTTATGTTAATGAGGTCACACCAGAGTAGGATGGGTCCTAATCCTAATCCCTTCTTAGTCATGTTTTATAAAGGGGAGTACAGGCACAGGGATACAGACAGTCAGGGGTGATGCCATGCGATAATGGAGGCAGATGCATCCCTAAGCAGCAAAAGAGCACCAAGGATGGTGGCAAGCACCAGAACAGAAACTAGGAGAGAGTCCCACAGAAGGAATCGACACAGCTGAGACCTTGATTTGGACTTTATGCCTCCAGAACTGTAAGAAAATAAATTTCTGTTCTTTAAAGCCATCCACTTTGCAGTATTTTGTAATGGAAACACTAGGAAACTAAAACAGCCCTCTTTGTAATTAATAAATAATTGTGGGGCTACAGTTTGAGATCAAGTGGATTCCCCAACAAACTTACATCAAATGATTTTAGAATCTATTGAGGCACTTTGTTCGACTCAATTATTATACTTGGTATTACAGAATGACAATTTTCTAATCATATCAGTTCTTCTACATGTATGTCCTGATATTCTTTTATAGAGGTTTCTTAACCACCGCCCCCCACCCCTTTTTGTAATGTCACTGTGAACTCATGGATTGTTTTTTTATTTAATATGTTATAATGTATTACACTCATTATTCATTTTGGTGCTTGACTTATTCCAAATGTGGCCTTGGGGAGCCCCTTCAAACCAGCTCCTGTCTTTTGTATATGCCCCCATAATTTTTGTAACACTTCCTTGATTTCTGGCATAGCAAGAGACTGTATTTTTCCTGCCCCATACTTGGAATCAGACATTTCTCCAAGAATCCCTGGAGTAAACATGCCCATTGCAACAAAGGTTTCAATGCTTCTAAGACCTTTAAGTGGACAGAGAAGCTGAGAAAATGTATTTTAATAGAATTATAAGTTAATATTGATATTTTTAATTTATATCTTAATGTCACATAGTTTTTTCTTACCTTGCTCCATTGAATGTTTGTTTCTTCCTACTATAGTAAGAACGCTTTTGTTGTTGTTGTTAGGTGCTGTCAAGTCGGTTCTGACTCATAGTGACTCTATGTACAACAGAACAAAACACTGCCCGGTCCAGCACCATCTTCACAATTGTTGTTATGCTTGAGCCCATTGTTGCAGCCACTGTGTCAATCCATCTCATTGAGGGTCTTCCTCTTCTTGGCTGACCTTCTACTTTACCCAGCATTATGCCCTTCTCCAGGGACTGATCCCTCCCGATAACATGTCCAAAGTATGAGATGTAGTCCTGCTGTCCTTGCTTCTAAGGAGCATTCTGCCTGTACTTCTTCCAAGACAGATTTGTTCATTCTTTTGGCAGTCTATAGGATATTCAGTACTCTTTGCCAACACCATAATTCAAAGGCATCAATTCTTCTTGGTCTTCCTTATTCATCGTTCAGCTTTTGCATGCATATGAAGCCATTGAAAACACCATGGCTTGGGTCGGGAGCACCTTAGTCCTCAAAGTGGCATCTTTGCTTTTCAACACTTTAAAGAGGTCTTTTGCAGCAGATTTGCCCAACGCAATGCGTTGTTTGATTTCTTGACTGCTGTTTCCATGGGTGTTGATTGTGGATCCAAGTAAAATGAAATCCTTGACAACTTCGGTCTTTTCTCTGTTTATCATGATGTTGCTTATTGGTCCAATTGTGAGGATTTTTGTTTCCTTTATGTTGAGGTGTAATCCATACTTAAGGCTGTGGTCTTTGATCTTCATCAGCAAGTGCTTCAAGTCCTCTTCATTTTCAGCAAGCCATGTTGTGTCATCTGCATAACACAGGTTGTTAATGAGTCTGCCTCCAATTCTGATGGCCTGTTCTTCTTCATATAGTCCAGCTTCTCAGATTATTTGCTCATCATACAGATTAATAAGTATGGTAAAAGGATACAACCCCGACACACACCTTTCTTGACTTTAAACCACACAGTATCCTCTTGTTCTTCTCCAATGACTGCCTCTTCATCTACGTACAGGTCCCTCATGAGCACAATTAAGTGTTCTGGAATTCCCATTCTTTGCAATGTTATCCATAATTTGTTATGATCCACACAGTCAAATGCCTTTGCATAGTCAATAAAACACAGGTGAACATCTTTCTTGTATTCTCTGCTTTTAGCCAGGATCCATCTGACATCAGCAGTGATATTCCTTGTTCCATGTCCTCTTCTGAATCTGGCTTGAATTTCTGGCAGTTCCCTGTCAAGGTAGAGCTGCAGCTACTTTTGAATGATCTTCAGCGAAAAAGAACCCTGGTTCCCAAAATACTAATTTGTTCTATCTTACAATATACACAAATAGTTTCAGAAGTACTGTACAAGACTGTGGCCAACAACAAAACAACTAAATATAGTGCAAAATTTCTTTACTTTCTTTTTTGCCTTAGAACACATCCCACTGTTGCGGTCAAAAGTTGTTTAATACTTTTTTTCTTTGTGGTTATGTTATTAATTTGATGTGAAGCTAGATTCACTTGGTTTAACTTGCATTTATTGTTTCAGTTTGTGTTTAAAAAATATTTTTTACTTAATTTTATGTTTGTTTTTTACTATGTATAAAATATATATGGTTGAAAAGTCAAAATTATATAGAAGAGTATACTCAAAGAAGTGTCATTACCATTCCCTAACCCTTTTGTCAGTTTCTACCCATCCCTTATAGGTGCCCGTTTTCTTTGATTTCTACTTTATCTTTCCCATATTTCTTTTTGCAAAAATAAGCAAATATGTAGGACACATATCCATTTTTTTCTTATTTTCCCTTCTTTCATCTACAAAAAAGTCCTGGATCTTGTCTGAATCGTTTTTCTCTCTTCTACAACAGTTTTATGCCATCCCTGCCCTACTCTGTCCTTAGAACATTGTATTTCTTCAATATACATTTTCCAAAAGAAAATCAATGGGGTATTTAATCTTTAATTCATGAAATACTCTTATTAACACTTCACAGAAGTTAGGAATCATGTGAAGAAATCATATGCCCATTACTCTGTTTATATCTGTCATCACTCCTAAGTTCTTGCTGTAATCCCAATTAAGCTCTCACTACCCTTTTTCTGATCCCATCTCATCCCTCCCAGCTCCTGAAATCAATGAACTATGCTTTCTGGAACTCAAGGTTAGTTGTCAGCAAATTTCCCCAGTCTTCAAGACCTGCTCAGAACATTTCCTTCATCTTTCTTCTCTAACTGGAGTTTGGTTCTGCTTCCCACAACCCTCACACTACTGGGTATAAGGGTGAGGTAGGTGTCTTCCTTGCTCTTTCACTTCCAGACCATTCTCACTCCTTCCTGAAACTCACCAGCTTCGAGACTCATGTCATCCACCTTCACCATCCACTACTTCTTGTTGTAGTCATTTACAGACCCCAAAACATTCTCCTTCTTTCCTTGAATATGTTAGCTCCTCATTCATTCTATCTGCCTCATGCTTTTTAAATGGTCTTTTAATCGAAAAAGTTCAGGGCTGCATCTGCATTCAGCACGTATCATGTATTTGGAAATGAACTTAATGTCAGTTGTTGGCCAGTCACTCAGGAGACTGCATATTTCATTATTTTAAAAGCCTAAGTAACTAGGTTAACTGTCAAATTAAGTTGGACATTTAAACTGTGGAATTGGATTACTCATATTACAATACAGAAAATTGCTTTGTATTTGAATATTGAATAACAGCAGCAAAAAAATAGTTGATTAACATAAGCAGAATAAATGGAACATAAAGAATTGCTGCAGGCAAGTGGTTATGTTTTCATTCCTTATTGATACAGAGAACAATGGGAGGAATTGAAGAAGATGCAAAGGTAAATATGGATAAGTAATGTAAATATACTTCAGATGTCAATTTTTTAAAAAATTATGTGTATATGTGTGTGTGCACCTGTATGTTTGTATTTATGTATAGCACTACATGCTATACTCCAACTCACTGTCAGGGAGTAAAATTTGTATTCAAAGACTAGTTTACATCTTCCAAATTCAGGAAAGTTCCAGGTCTGAGAATTCACATTGATTTAAAAAAATGTTTTCGTTTCTTCTCTGAAGAATTGATTCCAGTAAAATCGATACCAGTGAGATTTCTGTAACATAAATTAGCCCTAATGTTTCTTCTTGATCAAGTTTGACAGGGATATGGGTTCCCTGTTGGCTAACATGGAGCCAGCTTACAAAGTAGATTTAAAGGAGTTTCTTGTTTTTTGGAGACTTTCTTGCATATATTGTTTCCAAAAGGACAAAAATTTTACTCTATCAGAATATAATGCCTATATAACTGTTTTAAAATTTTATTTAGCACAACAAGGAAATGTAAAGTGTTTAATTTTCCTTCAGCTCCTCGCTGTACACACTCCAATACATGCACCGGCTAGAGTTCCTGGTCCCAAAATCTTCTTATGGTGACTGCAAGTATGTCTCAGATTGGTGTACAACCTTTACAGTACCAAACCGATGTAGGAAAATATGACAACTTCCTCTCAATATGGCAAGACAGACATGATTAACATAAATGAACAATTCTATTTGCTGGACTGGATAAACAGAACTGAAAATCACCTAAACCAATATACTCTTGTTCCTTGTGCCTTATACACCATTAGGATACATTTTATCAGTAGCTCTTCCTGAGTTGTGCTAAGGGATACTTACTGTTTAGTGTTTTCTAGGCTTTATACTTTATAAAGCACATTCACATGTATTTTTCATTAGTTCCTCTCATAATAAAAAGCATATGCTTGATACATATTTACAAGTCTTATCAAACTACCATTAAATAAAGATCTCCACCAACCCTGAGTAACATTTGTTTTTACATAACCATAAAATAAAATTATCTTGCTCCTACTTTCTGCAGAGCTTTGTCAGTAGAGTTCTCGAGCCTTTGCATTACAGTGTTTCTTATAGTCAGTTACACCCTACAAAAGCTGTGTAGGTTTGCTGAGTCCATCATGGCTTCCTTGGAAATCTTCCTCTTCCTTGATACTTTTCTATCATTTCTACTGGTCTCCAAGTCTATCCATTATTTCCTGGCTGTATTCATTGTTGGTCCTTTTGTTCTTGGTACCATTCTTGAACAAAAAGCAGAGGACTGCCTAGTAATCAAGATGCTATGCTGAGCCAGGTGAATCAAGAATAAGACAGTCTCTTGGAGAAGATGCATCACCTTGTGCAAAGGTGAAGAGACTCTGTCCTTATTATTACTTGAGATGAAGTTGAGGTGCCTATTAAGAAGGAATTTATCCAGGGACTCAGGGATGCTCCAATTCTGTCCTAGGTCAGAGTCACTCATCTCAAAAAGACCCCAAGAGAAACATACAAATAGGCTCATGAAGAACTAGGAGAACGTGGTAGCTGTAGTAAAATTTTTTTTAATCAGCTTTGTTGAGGCATAATTGGCATACAATTAACTGCACATATTTAAAGTATGTAATTTGGTAAGTTTTGAGATATGTATATACCCATGAAAGCAACTCACCACCACAGTCAAGATAATGTACATAGCCATCATTCTAAGTTTCCTCATGTCTCCCATTAGCAGAAATCTAAGAAACAGATACTCTTCTACATTTTGTCATCTGTTCCTGTCCAGAGATAGCCCTGCAAAGTGAAAGAGTCTTTGCTTAAGCATATTTTCTTGACCGCTTAGAGGGGGTATGCCTGTCTGCAGCCTAGTTGAGCCGAAGCTGCATACCCAAGTCAGTTTATTTTACCATCTTTTACCCCCAAATGAACTTACCTTGATTTACACAGATACACAAAGATTTCTCTTCAACCCTTTTTGCAACTTTTATAAGTTTATTTGGTTTTGTCATAATCTCTCTTTTCTTCTGGGCTCACTTCCAGACGTCGTCTGTGGAATTGGCTTCTAAATTTTAATTAAGAGTACCTTTTGTTTGGGCCATAAATTAAAATGTTCTGTTTCCTTCTCCAGTGTCAGGGCCAAGGAAGTCAGCCAAATGTGAAGCACTAGGGAAGAGGTAGGTTCTCTGGGCTCTGTAAACCCCTCCCCTCACTCTGTACCTATTGATGTAGAACAGAGATTCATGGGATATTGGTGCTAGTATCGTCAAGAGTTAGTTGATAAGACAATGATGATGCCGACTCCCAAAAAGAGGAGGTTATTTGTCCAGGGTCATACAGCTAGTTAGTGGCAGGATATGCATTAATATCTGGTTGTTCTCATTTTTAGTCTTGTAAGCTTTCCACACCATGACTCAGTCTTTCTTAGGGCCTAGCAAAGGTATGCTGGTTTGGAAAGCTCCTCATAACGCGTCACTTGCAGAGTTGTGGAAGTAAGTTATTAGGGGACATCTCAGCAAGATTACATAGCGGTAGAGGGAAGCTACTTCTCTTGCCTGCTATGCTTCAGGACTTTCTCTTTAAGATAGGATGGCAAGCAGTAGATAGAGACTATAGATATCAAGAAAAAAATTCTTAAAAAAAAAAAAAAAGGCAGCCAGAATGCTAGAGGTAGGGTATTCACCTTCTTGGAAAAATATTCATTAAATACTACTATCACTACTATTAATAATTCACATTTATTGAATGCTTACTATGTGCCAAGAAAAATCTTGAATCATTTACAGGTATAGACTCATTTAATCATCACGAAAGCCTGTTCTTGAAACTCAGGCACAGAGAGATCAGGTAACTTTCTCAGGGTGATGAAGATAGTAAGTATGAAAAAGTCAACATTGCTTTTGAAAGTGTTTGTTTTATAGCTGAATGAAGACACCTATACAACCATCTTATATATAAATTCCTCTACACCTGTAAACCACTCACCATCTGTCAGGCTGTCGTTCTGTGGTGGCTTGTATGTTTCTATGATGCTGGTTGCTATGCCACTAGTATTTCAAATACCAGCAGGGTCACCCTTGGTTGACAGATTTCAGCAGAGCTTCCAGAAGAAGACAGACTAGGACGAAAGGACTGGTGATCTACTTCTGAAAATTAGCCAGTAAAAACATATGGATGATAAGAGAATATTGTCTGACATTGTGCTGCAAGATGAGTCCCCCTAGGTTAAAACACACTCAAAATACACGGTGGCCTGAACAAGGGACTCGAGCATACCAACAATGGTGAAGATGGTACAGGACCGGGTGGCATTTTGTTATGTTGTACTTGGGGTCACCATGAGTCGGAGCTGACTTGGTGGCAACTAACAACAACAACACCTATAGAAGGAGGTTTGGAGGACAGTTTCTTAATCTGGGGTCAAGGAATGAGATTTAGAAGTTCTGACAATTCCCTGAAATGGTAGGCATCCATTTCACAGATATCGGAAGGGTGCAAATATTGGAGGAGGAGTGGGGACAGGGTAAGTAGGTAGCATTATACCAACTCTGGGCCTAGCATTGCCCCAAAGGCTCTCCATACATTGTAGGCCTTAGAGCAACCAGCAAGGTGTGTATCATTATTATTATTACTTTCAGTTGAAGAGTCTGGAGTTCAGAGAGATTATATAATGTGGTTAAACCACACAATTTGGAGAGACATAGCTGGCATTCATACCTGTCTAATTCATATATTTTGCTCTATCCCACTATTTTAGAGACCACAGGGAGAACAAGACAGAAGAGGAAGAGGGAAGGAGTAAAAATGAAGAGGTAGTCAGAGGGAACCGGGCACTATGACACTCTGCAGATACTATTTTCATCTCCAGTCCCAGGGAGTGATGGATAAGAAAGGACCAGAAACGGCTCCTGTAAACCAAAGAGACTTTCTAAAAATTAGGAAACTAAACAGTCAGGGCAGAAAGGAGAACATTCAAGGTATAAGAACTGTCCTCTGTAATGGAAGAAGGTACAAAAGTTGTAGCTATTGAGCTTTTGTATGAAATCTATTTATTTTAAAAAGTACCCGCATATTCTTGCTACAATGATACCTTATATTTAAATAGCAAAAAACATTTTAAATATTTAGGAAAGATTCACAACCTTTTCGTCACTTGATAACCTTCAAGCTTCCTGTGACAAATATGGACATGTAGTATCCCTCCCTGTCAACCCCTACCACCCACACCTATTGCCCCCCACCCCATACACACACATACACAGAATCCCAGACTGTGATGGAGCTGGTGTTAGAACTCACATCTCTCAAGACTCTGTCTCCTACTCCGGATTAAAGCAGATGCCTTCTGTCTGCAGTTCCTCCTACCTGGAGCTCCACATGTGCTTACCTATTTTTGGTTTCTGTAGTCAAAACATGGGCCAGGTTCAAGAAGATGCCAGTTCCCAGAAGACTTTGCAGTCAGCACTTAACTGCAATCAGCTAGGGAGCTGGAACCTTCCAGCTGGGCCACTGCTGACTGACTGAGGGAGAGATGGATTCATCAACACGGCAGGCTGTGTTCTCTGCCTATTGGGGCAGTGCCCTGCCAGCGAGGTTTCATGTGTGATTTTAGGAAGCAAAATTAGAAGGAAAAAAAAAGTCTTCCTTAGATATTCTCCAATTTCCCCAGCAGTGACTTAGAAGGAAGATAGTTAAGATGGTAAGTTCCCATGGCACGGAAACAAACGTGCTTTGTCCCCAGAATTTATATAATACATACTCCTTAGCCCAGACTTGGAAACTGGCTTTAGAGGAGTAATAGCTTCTGTTTCTTTGGCTCTGTGGTAAAGCTGACAGCAGAGAGTAAGAGATTGGCTGCAGAAGAAATGGTACATAGTCACTCTCTGATGTCTTCTCCTGAGGATGGGTTTTGGGTTTGAATCTTTATTTACCCACCTGCTAGTATAGTACCTAGTGAGAGGGACTGGTTGCTCAATAAATGTTAAATGTGGTCTTCGGGAAACCATGCTTGTGTTTTTCTGCCTTTGTTCCCTGCTCAAAAGGTTAGCAATCAATAATCTCTCAGTGGGAATAAGGTTATCAGACCCTTCCTAGAGAACTGTTTGGGATGGGGAGAGAGTGAACACCCCTGAGCATCTTTGAGTAGGGGAGCGTTTTACAGGCACTTAGAGATCTGAAAACAAAATTTGCCAACTTCAAACATTTTCCTGGGGTTGACTCCTAATGGGCAAATCATCTCACAGCAGGGTGGAAGAAGAAAACAAGTGTGACATTTAAAACCTAAAGATATGTCTGTATTACAAAAGAAGGAACAAGGATGTCTGCCATCACTATCACCACCTTTGTGTGGAAAAATATGTTAAGGAAAGAGCCTCAGGCCAATCTGGATGGCAGAGGTCAAGACCCAGGAGGAGCAAAATTGCTCTGGTAATAAAGTGGCAGTCCTTCCCGCCAAGCATGCAGAGAAATAAGGAAGAGTGTGGACAGGGACGGATTACCCAATAAGCAAGGTACGCGTGGGCTTACTTGTGCTTCCTTATTAATCTGTAGTGCACAATTTCACCCAGGTAAAACTGTTCACTACAGATTAACAAGTAAACACAATTAAACCTGTGCGTACCTTGCTTACTGGGTAATCCACCCCTGAGTGGATTCCAGCAACATGGCAACAGGAAATGGATTTAAGAAAAGTAGTGTAGTGTCTGAATTGGAGCCCTGGTGGCACAGTGGTTAAGAGTTCAGGGCGAACCAAAAGGTAAGCAGTTGGAATTCACCAGCAGCTCCTTGGAAACCCTATGGGGGTAGCTCTACTTTGTTGCTATGAGTCGGAATCTACTTGACAGCAACGGGTTTGGTTTTTTTTTTTTTTTTTGAAGTGTCTCAATTTAGCTTGAACTTATTTTGTTCTGTCCCATCTTTACCTCCTGTTATGCCTGTTGTGAACTGACCTTAGATCTTACCATGCATAATTATTAGGTTCTCTCTTTTTAATAATTTATTTTATTTTGTTATTGTTGAAAATATACACAGCAGAACATACACCAATCCAACAATTTCTACACATACAATTCAGCGAAACTGATTACATTCTTCAAGTTGTGCAGCCATTCTCACCCTCTTTTTCCGAATTGTTCCTCCACCAATAACATACTCTCTCTGCCCCCTAAGCGTCCTATCTAACTTTTCGAGTTGCTGTTGTCAATTTGATTCCAAATAGATAGTTCTTTAAAAGAGCACAAAGTTCAAAGCAGATATTCTTTACTAATTAAGCTCAACTATTGTTTGGTTTAAAGAAGACTTCAGAGGATATTTTTGGTTTAAGGATTAAGGCTTAAAGATTATCTCAGGGCAATAGTTTCAGGGGTTCTTCTAGCCTCAGTGGCTCCAGAAAGCCTGAATTCTATGAGATTTTGAAATTCTGTTCTGCATTTTCTCTTCTTTTGATCAAGATTCTCCTATAGAATCTTTGATCAAGATCAAAATGTTCAGTAATGGTAGCCAGGCACCACAAAGTTCTTCTGGTCTCATGGTAAAGAAGGCAGTTGTTCATGGAGGAAATTAACCACACATTCTTTTTCCTCCTATTCCCAACTCTCCTCTTTCCTCTGTTGCTCCAGGCAAATAGAGATCACTTGTACCTTGGATGGCTGCTTGCAAGCTTTTAAGACCTCAGGCACTATGCAACAAACTAAGAGGTAGAACAGAAGCACTAAACACAATATTAAACCAATTAACAGTGATGTCCCATGAAACTCTTAGTTCTTTTGATAGATAAGATTAGCCTCAAACAAAATTTGAAGTAGGTCAGGATTAGCTACTCCCCCACAACCTTACTACAATGAGGTTAAGACTTACTACTAATGAAAACAAGTCTAAGACCACATTCTGCCATACATGTTGACATTTACTGAACAGTCACTAGTGACCAAGCCCAATATGGTTGATTAAACCTGTCCTTTAAGCTCAGTGAAGTTCCAGCACTGTGTTACGTGCACCACTTCACATGAAGGGTCAATTGAAATATTCAGAACAAGCTTTCAGAGGCAGCATCCTGTTACATTATAGTTGGCATCAGTCCATGTTTTCGTTGGATGGACTTAGGACAGAAGGGTAGAAGCTACCAGGTTTGCTAGATTCTTTTACCCTCTTCCAGCAAGGATGAGAAATATTTCTAAAATGCTTAGCCAATCCATGTATACTGAATATTTGTAATTTCATTACTAAAGCTCATTTCTAATATTTACGAAGCTAATTAACAAGTTACTATTTTCACTAGTAATAAAGCAATTTCTGTCATTTGTTATGGTAATTAGCAAAGCTTCAGGTGCTGAGTGAGGTCTGGATAATAGACACAATTCAGTTGTCTTAGCTGCTCCTCGTGTTTGGCTATCCTGATACATTACAGCCGACTACTCCTGGAGTGTGCGCTTTCAGTTAGATCAACTGATTGTTCCTAGCGTTGAAGCTTAAATTGACTACGATGTATGTGATAATGAACTCTCTATGCCAAAGTACTTTAAGATGAACTACAGATACAGAGCAATTTCCAAATTTTCATCAAGAAAGTGTTGTAGACAATGGTTGTATGTCCTTGGAGAAGGAGCAGAGAAATACAGCAGTGGTAAGAAGGGCATGGTCATGAATCATACCTGGAGCAGGTTTTCAGAATGAGAGGGTTCCAGCAACTATCCAGAAAATATAAATGTATCTTCCCCACTTACTAGCTCTCCGATTTACTCAGTCTTTCGAAGCCCTAGTTTATCCATCTATAAAATGCAGTTAATAGCACATTCCTCATAAGGTTGTTACGACAATTAAATGAGTTAATATCTTTAAAACTCTTTCATGGTTGTTGGCACATATATGTTACAGCTACATTTTCTGCCCCTGGAGGCTTATTGGCAGGCATTTGAGCCCCTTTAGTACATTCTGGCATGGTGGCAGATACTGGTGCAACTGCCTAAAAAACAAAGAAGTTGATCTGCACCGCACTTGAGTGTTGAGAGCTATGTGTATGGGGAAATGCTTCCTAGAGGAGTGATTGTGTGCAACTTTTGTGTCTTTTGGCTTCAGTACAGCAAGATAAGCTTTGCAAGCATGTTTACTATTTCCTTTGTGTTATTGGGAAGGTATGGTTACTGGCATTCAGAAATAGTCAAGTAAATGAGTTATTTTGGGGGTGAAAACAGTTTGTAATGCACTTCCTAGGCCATGGTACCACTATGTACTGCAAGTGTGATGTGCTTTATGGGACATGTGACCAATATGGCCCGCTTGCATTAGTCATCTCCCTGATGACATCTTTTATAAAGTGCTCACTGGAAAGTTGGGTAAAATATTTTATGGCTCAAGTGTAACTAGGAAGTGTGACGCACGTCCTGGGCCATGGTACCTATACGTATTTGTGATCTACTTCATGGAACATGGTACCGATATGAAACGCTTACAACTGGCACCCAATTTTTTCAAAGAATAATAAAAAAAAACCACCAACAAATAATAACTCAGTAGCCATTCCATTGATGAATAAACATGGTAGCACCAAAAATTAAAAAAAAAAAAAAATCATCCAAGAAAGGGCTAAAGCACTTAGAATGGTGCCCGACTATACAAATGTTTGCTAAATAAATACATCACAAATCACAAATGATGAAAACATAACTTGGTTGGTAGTCTTATGCAATTTTTCTTGGCTTTAGAAAAGCAAAGTATTTTGTTATGTTTTACTGAAATCAGAGGAAAGGAACCATTTAATGAACTAGACGCTAAATATACTTGACTTTCATGGATCTACAATTTAAAAAATTAGTGTCTATCGGTGGTATGGCTTATTCCATGATAAATTCAGTAATGACACCTCTGATAATGTTGGACCCTAAGGAAGGAGACAGAATGATGGTGGCTATAAATATTATTTTCTTCGAGCATCTGGAGACTTGGGGATAAGAAAGCTAGGCTGCAGTGAGGGCTAGGTCTGCCATCTTGAAACAGAAACCTAAATTTTCTTCTTTTTGGGTATTTTCCAAAGTTTTCATAAATAAGCATATATTACTTTAAAAGTCCAATTACAACAATATATGTTTTACTTATAGGTTAAAATTTTCTAATGAACCAGTTCCTATCATCTCATATTTTTTTGTAGTGAAGGGTAAACCATTGGTTGTTTAGATAAGCATTTCTTTTCAATGGAATAAAACACTAAATCAAATTATTCTTATTTCAAATTTGCTTAGGATTCTGTTTAGATTAACCTTTTTAAAAATTGCATTTTTCTTGGAAATGCCAAACTAAATCACAAACCAGTTGTGTGCATGACCCAGTTGTGCAAAAGTTGCCAAAGCTGCTGTTCTGCTCTGGGAAGTTGCTAGGCTATCTCTATGGAAACAATTGTTTTAAATTATTAGTAATATAAGTTTGAGCTCCCAGGGCAAAGAGCTAAGGTTGGGAGAAGGAAGATGTGTCTCTTCTCCAAGAAAAGAGAATATCGAAAGATTAGAGGAAGAGGCTTTTTTTTTAATCAAAATTTTGTCTCACTGTTAAGGTTTTGCTTTGCTTTTTTCAGAGAGCATGGACATATCTATCACTCAAGCCATTCATGTAAGACTTAGAAGGCTCAACGGGCCCATCCTATAAAACTTGCTGCTTTTCCTCTCTTTCTCACTCAGAGGAGCTGCAGATTCAACAAAGAATAAATATATGCAAAGATTATCAGGATTCTCTAGGATGCTTCTAGAAAATTGTTGCTCCATTTATTCATTCATTTGTTCAATAAATACGTACTGAGCGCTGTTTTGTAGAAGTCACTGAGCTAGGCACAGAAATTAAATATATGGTTTCTATCTTCAGGGAGGTTACCCAAAAACAAGGTATATGGAAAAATAAACAGAATTTATAATCCAGGGTTGATAGGTTTGCACATGGGGGCATCCAAACCCCGCACTAACCAGCTGCCATTGAATTGATTCCAATTCATGGCAACACCATGTGTAGCAAGTAGAACTGTGCTCCACGGGATGTTCAATGGCTTATTTTTTGGAAGCAGGTCACCAGGACTTTCCTCTAAGGCACCTTAGGGTGGACTCGAACCTCCAACTTTTTGGTGAGAAGCCAAGGACTTTAACCGTATGCACCCAGGGACTCCTAGCATATGGTATTTCATGTAAACTACACGGAGGCAAGGAGCTTTTTCATCACTATAGAAACAGAAATTGGCCCATGTGTAGAATATTAGTAGGCATTCAATAAATATTTGTTGAGTGAATGAACAAATAAACTGAATTAATTCATCTAAAATTATGAAAGATGCCCGCTCACAATGTATATCCCAATTGTGTTACCCTAGGATGCTGCCTGTTTGCAGAGCCCCCAAGAGACAGTGGAAAACACACATGGAACCACCTGCTGTCCAGCCAAGCCATCATTCACTCATCATTCATTTGGTCAATATTTAGTGAGTACTATGGGAAGCCTGTCATACAAAGACAAAGAGATCCCTGTCCTCATGGAGCTTATACTCTCTGAAGAAACTGAAAGACACTGATAGCTGTAAGTTAGGGTTTTACATTATGACTCTGTTTGTTTAAGAGGTGCAAATAATAATCGTTAATATTTCTTGAGTGCTGTATCATGAACACTCTACTAAGCATGTTACATATATTTTCTCACTTAATTCTCACAACACTGTAACGGTAATATCATTATTATCCTCATTTTTATAGACTGAAGAAATCAAGGCTTAGTAATCTACCCTGGGCCACACAGTTATGATGTGGCCCAGCCAGGACTCAAATGCATACCTTAACTTTTACATTATACCAATAAGCAGAAGTCAAATAAATCCTGAGTAGCTTGCATTGGGCCAGCTGACTTCAAATGACTCTTTTCAAAAATGCTCCTAAGATTCTTTTTAAAGAAAGTTAATCCAGTCCCTCACTCCCTTTCCAAGATTAAACTAACTCTTAAGTTCACCCTAATGACATAGTTCATTCTGCTTGTTAGAGAAAGCAGGTTAGAGCATGACAGCTCCATGGAATCCAAGGATTCACGTTATTCTTGCATTTCTGTCTTTGAGCTCCCTGAGACATTCCAAGGTCCTTAAAACAACTTAAAACAACTTCCTCTCCTTCCCCCTTTCTAGCTCGAGTTTTTGTTTTTTAGTCATGATTATTTATACTCCCCAGCCTAAAGAGGTGGATGGCCTGGTGTGTGTGTCTCTCTCTGTGTGTGTGTGTGTGTGTGTGTGTGTGTGAGAGAGAGAGAGAGAGACTGAGTAACAGCCTCTCTGCGTCTAGGACCTTCTGCCTTTCTTGGAAGGAAAGTTACAATGGTTTCTTCTTGGAAGAAGAGACGCTTTTCAGCTATAACACCACCATTGGTGACCAATAAGTCATTACAATACGCTGGGTATAGTGAGAAACATGTGACCAAATTATTTCCTTTAATCCTCACAAGTGCCCTGTAAAATTCATTTTGTTCCTGAGAAAAACTAATTTGCTTGAAGTCACAATGGTCGTGAATAATATAAAATGACTAAGCTTAGGTTTGAACATACGTCAGTGTGATACCAGACTGGGTAGCAGTTCTCCCTTTAGTATGCCAGGGTACTGATCAGAAGCCTCCTTCCCTACTCCATCCATGTCTTCCCTTTTCTCTGGGCCTCAAGTTTCAATTTTCCCTGGAGACCAAAGGATGGTGCCAACAATAGCTTCTTGTATCCATCCCTTTGTGGACTTTTTCTTCTCTCCTTCCCTATTTCTTCCCTGTCCAAGTGGAGTGCATGACTTTTATTCTGCCCAGGATGCTATTCTTCTGATTCAGTCAACCAGTTGCCAAACAGGCCTTCTCCCTGGTTCAGTCTGCTCTTCAAGGAGATGAACAACAACATTAAGTTTCCCAGTACCTCTGAGATGTTGATGAAGCTAGAAATTCCATTTAAATCTGACTTAGTATAGCAACAACTCTTTTTGGCTTCTCACTGGCTTAACTCAGTGCTGCTTCCTAAAAGAGAGGAAAAAAAAAAAATCCTATTCCAGTAAGACAAAGCATTTAGACCCAAACTCGGCTTTGAGTGGATTTTCCCTGGAATCCAAAGCATCCTCATCTAAAAACAGAGTGATATGACCTCTCTGAGTTAGGGGCAACCCATGATTTAAACTTTGTAGCTTCCTAGCACGCAGGTGCTTCCTGGATCTAGACGTGGCAAATACTGTCAATTCCTAATAGGGCAGGGATGCAAGTGCATGACTTGGGCCTCTCTCTCTGGCTCAATGGGTCTGTATTATCAGAGTCAGCCTATTTGAAACTACCCGTCATTAATGCTGGATGCCTTCCCAGCCTCACAGAATGAGCCCTTCTGGAATCTGCCTGTCCACCACAAAGGGCGGGACTCCTTAGTCGCCTGGTTGCATGCAGCTGCGTCCTTTCTCTCCCACAATCGTACAAGGTACTGATTTACCTTCTACTTCCTGGAAATGTGCTGATGCATCTAATCAGCCAAAAACATTCTCTGTTTGGTTAGAAGGTCCATGCCAAGCAGGAATATACTATAAAGAGCAAGTCCTGTAAACCCTTACACTCTGTCCCACACCCCCATCTGGGCATTTGGCATGAAACTACACAAACATTATGTAGCTAATGCTCAATTACTTAGGAGTTAGGAATCTAGACCTCAGTTTTCTCTTTTCTTTTACTCTACAGATCTTTTCTACCTGTCTTTGGACAAACTTGGCATTGTCATCATTTCTGCTGGGAGGTGGAGAGTAGAAATAAAATTTGAATCTATCAATTGCTTTCAAAGTGGCTCTGGTAAAAGATTCAGGCAGAAGAGGATCAAATGGCTGACATGAGGAGCTGAGATTTCAATTATTGCTGTTTTCTCTCTTCCTGTCTTCATGTTTTCATGAAGAATTGCTCCCCAAACCCAGCTTTCAGTAATTTTTATTTTTGCCTCTTCAGACTTGAGAAATGTGTTGTTACCTTGAAAGGGGCAGAGGAAAGGTAGTCTTGCCAATATCAGGCTTGTCTGTGTTAAAGGTGAAAAGTCAGCTGACTTAGGCCATGGACAAGCTTCCTGGGGCAATAGCACCTCAGTGGGGTCCTCTGGAGAGTTCTCTAACCATCAGGAAAGGAGGCCACCTGAGGTCCCAGGCAAGGGAGAGGGCCAGAAAGAGTAAACAGCCCCAAATAAGGACTTGTTTTCCTCCAAATTATCTCTGAACACTTGAACAGCCCACATTAGAAGTTGTTCTTTGTGCCTGAAGGCACCTCCCTTTTAACAGAGTGAAGCCTCTACATTTAGAGTAGGGATCCTCCATCTGGTGGGGAGTAAGGCGAGAAGGTCAGGGGGCAAAACCCAGCCTCAAGTCTTCCTGGCCAAATGAGATGATTGGACAAAGTCTCTCTGTTTGAAATTTAGATTTACAAGTGAAATCTTTATACATTAATATTCAAGAACTTGTGTTCTTTCCCATATGATTTATAGGCTAAAACAAAGAATGTAAAAGGGACACTAACAAAATATAACTGTTAGCTTTTAAGGTTCTTTTGTTTTTATGTATTATCTATATTAAAAATAAAGGACTTAAAACAAAGGATATAGAAAGAATAAGGATCTAATTATGCAGAGGTATTAGATACTGAAGGAGCCCGGGTGGTACAAGTGGTTTGCAATCTGCTGCTAACCTTAAAATGTTGCCAGTTCAAACCACCTAGCAGCTGTGCAGAAGAAAGACCTGACAAAATGCTTCAGTAAAGATCACAGCCAAGAAAACCCTGTGGAGCAGTTCTATTCTGTAACACACGGGGTCTCCACGAGTCATAATCAACTTGATGGTGAGTTTTGCTTTTTTAAAAAAAATTTTATTAGATATTGAAGAATGAAATAATTCATTCAACTGTATTTTCAACTTTTTAATGCTATAGATACAACAGGAAGGAGCCCTGGTGGCACAGTGGTTAAGAACTCGGCTGCTGTGTCAGCAGGTCAAATCCACCAGCTGTTCCTTGGAAACCCTATGGGGCAGTTCTACTCTGTCCTACAGGGTTGCTGAGTTGGAACAGACTCAAAAGCAACTGGTTTAAAAACAACAGGAAGGTTTCAGCTGCATAAAGAATTCAAGGGGTCAGAAAGTCCTTAACAGCATTGTCTTGTCAATGCCCTGTCTTCAAGCAGGGTTTTCACTGATATTTAGGCATTTGGTCAATTAGCTCATTTATGCTTAAATAGAAGAAAATAATTCAAGGAAGATAACTGAACAATCTTTTAACTCTCAAAATGTTCATATTGGACAATTCTGTCTAGTTTCACGCTGAGGAATAATTTTGCCTCTGTAGTCCTGTGTTAGGTGCCACAACATTTGGGATCCTGTAGTAGCACCCTTTGTTATCAGGAAAGACTAATCAGTCTTAGTAATAGCCAGTCATGGACACACTGGGAGAAGTGAGATGGGTACAGAACATTTTTCTGCAGTTGCCACTGATCAACTTCCAACCCATACAATCATTCTCCAATGGAGAGCTTAGGTCTTTTCTCTCTTTCATCTCTTCTTTCTTCCTCCACTCTTCTTCCTTTGAGTACTGTGTTGTTCATTTCTCGTTCCCTTCCCCTTTTATCAGGTTTGTTGTTGTTGTTAGTTGCCATCGAGTTGATTCCAACTCATGGCAACCCCATGTGTGAAGAGTAGAACTGCTCCATAGGGTTTTCAAGGCTGTGACCTTTTGGAAGCAAATCTCCAGGCCTGTCCTTCAAGGCACCTCTGGGTATGTTTGAACTGCCAACCTTTTGGTTAGCAGCCCAGTGCCCCTAACCATTTGCACCACTGTATTTCAGCACCTAGAGGACAAAAAACCCTATGTTCTGCTAATACTGATAACTTCTCAATGCTGACCTTTGATACGCTTTTCTGCTACAAGGACTTCTCCTTACCAGGGATAAGGGTAGGAAATAACAAAAGGGGTGAAATTACAAAATCCAATGTTGCCACACTTTTAAGTTTATAACCCAGCAAAAGCCAAATGTTTCAACAATTTTCAATACTTATCTGGTCCTTCAGATCCTTTAAGTGTTATCAAATTCCTAACAAGTATCTTATCTGTTGTCCTGGACCTGCACTTCAAATTGACAATATAGATATGGGTATATATTTTAAAACTATATATACCTTCACAGTTTGCTTTGAATGACTGAATGACATTGGGGTCAGTTGCAAGGGTCTTGCTTGTTCTCTTTTTAAGCAAAGCATTAAGTTCACCAAGGGTCTGGGAGTCTGAATCACCCAAAGTAACACCCTTGCCAAAAACAGCCTCCTTCCACTGTCAACAATGTGAAATCACTTTGGGCTGAATTTATCTTTCTAGCTATATCCTTGTACATAGAGTCATTTCTGTCAGCGTTTTCTTCAAAGACAAAGTCATTTCATTAAAACAAAATCTGTACAAATTGAAATAGGTATTTTCCTGTCAGTGGCTGCTTATATGGAGACTATTTGATAAAATGGAAAGAGCATAGAATTTCTGATGAAAGAACCCAGGTTTAAGTGTGGACCCTGGGAAAGTCACCTAATATTTGAATCTCAATTTGCTTATCTTAAAAATAGGATAGTAACAATCATGATATTGTTCCAATGGCCAAAAAAAGTGAGAATTTGATTTGCAAATGATTTAAGCACTGTAAAAATGTAAGGAATTGTTAATTTTATTAAGGAATTGAGGCAAGAGAAAGGAAGAGGTTATGAGACTTTATATATTCAATGCGGGAATACATTTTAACAACCAAAGGAAAAACAAGCATGGCACAGAGTAAAAAAAGGAGATGGGTCACAATTCTGCAAGAGAAATTCTCATCAGTTTTTTTTTTTTTTTTCCTACATGTTATATCTGGGAAAAGCAATATTTATAATGATAAGAGCCAGGTACTGTTCAAGGTTCTCAACATGAATTAACTCAGCTAATCCTATCATTGTCCCCAGTTTACAGAGGGGGAAACTGAGGCATAAAGGACATAAATAATTTGTTCATGTTTACACAGTCAGTAAATGGCAGAGCCAAGATTTGAATCCAGGTAATCTAGATCCTGAGTCCATGTTCTTAACTATTATGCTATCTCCCATTATCTAAACAAGGAAGACTTAACATTTTTGTAATATACAGACAGCAGTTCCTGATTGCTGAGTAAAGTTTCCCAAGCTATAGACAAATGACATTTATGAAAGTGATTGAAGAACACCCCACATAGTGCTGGACAAACATTGAAGTGCCATGTGCACTTTGGGAATTCCATTTCATGTATAATATCAAAGTTCATAGACAAATAAAAGTAATTTTCAGATAGTAGTTTGTCTAATATCTGGCACTTCAGATCCCCTTTCAGGAACACTGAATTGAATCAGCACTTTGAATTTCAAGTAGCTTTGCAACAATAAAAAAAGAAATAAGGCCATGATAATGATATATAAATATTTTTTAAATGGATGTTTCAATAGGTAGTAGAAAGTGGACTGATTACAGATTGTTGCCTATCATAATTATTCATACATCTGATGAGGATAATCCTTTGTGTCTATGCTTTAAAGGAGATGGTGGTTGTTAATATTACTAGTTCTGTCATTTTTCTCCACATCTTTTTTCAGGCAGCATCAGTGCCTTGAGAGTGCTTAGCACGTATGAGGAGCTCAAGGAATATTTGTTGAATGAGCAAACGAATACAAAAATATCCACTACTGAACCATGGTAATTATGATACATACCAGATATTATAGTGAAAGGGCCTAGCCAGACCACCCTTCAGTGAAGCCCAAAGGCAACAAGCTCCACTCTCTGGACACCTGGAATTTCCAATTAGCTTTTTTTTCTACTTAAAAAAATAATAGATTTTCCTCCCCTTCCCCTCCTCCTGCCCTCAACCAACCAGACTCCCATCAGAGAGGGACATGCGCACTCCAGGGAAGGGACTCAAAAGTGGGGGGCAGGAAAGATGCTCACAAAGGATGTCAGTTTCTTCATGTGGGAAGTAGATATTGAAGGTCATATGGTTTACAAACAAGATCTTTAAAAGTTTAACACTCAAGATAATGAATTGGGCCAAGAATGGCGAGATGTCTAAGTCAAAAAGAAAAAGATAGGACCAAGGAAATAAATAACAGAAGCCAAGAGCACAGAATATTTTCCTTCATCAATCCATACAACCCTGATGTTTCTCTAAATCCATCAAACGCAGAAGAATGACCACCTTGGCAGATGGCCACAGAGGACGTCAACAACTTTTTTGAGAGAGAAGAGGTACTCCCTTACAAGGACTCATAAAGGTGTAGAGCATCTGGAGATTTACTGCCTCCACTACGCTGCTGGATCTCACAACTCTTGTTATGTTTTCATCAGTTTTTCTCCAGAAGAGTTTGGAAACCCAAGTGCCTTCAGAGGCCAGGCTGGAAGCAGGAAGCCACCGCAGTGAACTAGAGAGCCAAGTTCTTTCTGGAGGAGCAACCACTGCTCCACTCCAGATAACTGTTGCCAGGCAGGAATGTTGATCTAGTGTTACCACATTGTCCAGTTTTTCAGGCTATCTTATTGGAATTTTGAAGACATGAAAACATCAGATGAACCTACCTGCAACACCTTGGATTCAGATTGGAAGATAGAAAGTTTAAAGAATGTGGCCAATAAAGACGGGTAGTACCTGGAAATATTAACTGACTCGCACTGTAAAAATGAGACGGATTTCTAAACAAAAGAGGTTATTTTAGGCCACCATCAAAGTTCAAGACTAATGTTGAAATAAAAACTTTACACTCCCCCTCTTTCCCACTTCAGGCAGGTGCCAGCATTAATCAGTTATGAGTTTCCTTAATCAGAAGCACTCATTTTTACCCATGTAGACCACCTGTAAGAATTACATATTGGTTATTTAATGTAGATTAATAATGGGAAACTGATTTTTCACAGTGGCAGATTTTGAGGACTTGGTTCCAAACTGAGCTGAAGCTTCCCAATGCATTTTGTACAGTCTGGGAAAAGCTGTGCTGCATTGGCCTGTTTTTGAAAGCCATCATGCCGTGTAATATAAGGATATCATCTTATTGCTGATATCTTTGAAGAGTCCCAAGCAGACACAGAAAATGAATGGAGGCAAGGAGTGTGACGGAGGGGACAAGGATGGAGGTCTTCCAGCTATACAAGCTCCTGTGGGTTGGCAGCGTTGAGTGGATCAAAATGGAGTGCTTTATGTCAGTCCCAGTTGGTCTTTGTTATCTTGCCTGGAGCAGGTTAGAACATACCTGCTTACTGACGGAACATGCAAGTGTGGCTTGGAATGTCCTCTTATCCTTCCCAAGGAGTTAATTTTGATCCTGGAGCTGCTGTGAAACAGAGAACTGCAGAAGATGTTAAAGCAGATGAAGATGTCACAAAGCTATGCATACATAAAAGAAAGATCATTGCAGTAGCCACACTTCATAAAAGCATGAAAGCCCCACATCCTTCTCTGGTGCTCACCAGTTCTGGAGGAGGAACAAATGCAACTCCAGTAGTACCTTCTCGGGCAGCAAGATCAGTAAGAAATAAGTCTCATGAAGGAATTACAAATTCTGTGATGCCGGAATGTAAGCATCCTTTCAAGTTAATGATTGGATCATCAAATGCTATGGGAAGGTTGTATGTACAAGAACTGCCTGGGAGCCAGCAACAAGAACTCCACCCCATCTACCCCTGGCAGAGATTGGGCAGCAGTGAACATGGACAGAAGTCTCCATTCCATGGCAGCCATGCAGGCCTGCCCAGCCCAGCATCATTAGGATCCCAGATATATGGAGATGGCTCAATCTCTCCAAGGACTGACCCACTTGGAAGCCCTGATGTTTTCACAAGAAGTAATCCTGGTTTTCATGGAGCTCCCAATTCTAGTCCTATTCACCTGAATAGGACTCCACTTTCTCCACCTTCAGTAATACTACACGGTTCTCCTGCACACTCATCCTGTGCAATGGCTGGAAGGACTAATATAGCTCTTTCCCCAACCTTGACTACAAAGAGTCCAGTAATGAAAAAACCAATGTGTAATTTTTCAAGTAATATGGAAATACCACGAGCAATGTTCCACCAAACACCACCCCAAGACCCACCACCCCCTCCTCCACCTTCTTGTGCTCTTCAGAAAAAGCCATTAACATCTGAGAAAGATCCACTTGGCATTCTTGACCCTATTCCTAGTAAACCGGTGAATCAGAACCCTGTTATCATTAATCCAACCAATTTCCATTCAAATGTCCACTCTCAGGTAGCTGTGATGAATGTAAGCATGCCTCCTGCTGTTGTTCCTTTGCCAAGTAATCTCCCTTTGCCAACTGTAAAACCTGGGCACATGAATCATGGGAGTCATGTACAAAGAGTTCAGCATTCAGCTTCAACCTCCCTGTCTCCTTCTCCAGTGACATCCCCAGTGCACATGATGGGGACTGGAATTGGAAGGATCGAGGCATCCCCCCAAAGATCACGTTCATCTTCCACGTCATCAGATCATGGAAATTTCATGATGCCACCTGTAGGACCCCAGGCCACTTGTAGTGGTATTAAGGTTCCACCCAGGTTACCAAGGTCGACAATAGGGTCCCCAAGACCATCAACGCCATCAAGCCCTTCTATCAAGTCCGATGGATATCATCAATACAAGGTATCCCTAATTCATTAATTGCTGGAATGAATAATGTACTAAATACCCCCAAGCAGTGCAGCTTTCCCTACTGCATCTGCTGGAAGTGGTTCTGTAAAGAGTCAGCCTGGTTTGCTGGGAATGCCTTTAAATCAGATCTTGAACCAGCACAATGCTGCCTCCTTTCCAGCAAGTAGTTTACTCTCAGCAGCAGCCAAAGCACAGCTAGCAAATCAAAACAAACTTGCTGGTAACAACAGTAGCAGCAGTAGCAATTCTGGAGCTGTTTCCAGCAGTGGCAACACTGAAGGACATGGCACTTTACACACCATGTTCCCTCCTACTGCCAACATGCTTCTCCCAACAGGTGAAGGGCAAAGTGGTCGAGCAGCACTAAGAGATAAGCTGATGTCTCAGCAAAAAGACTCAATGCGGAAAAGAAAACAGCCACCTACCACAGTGTTGAGCTTGCTCAGACAGTCTCAAGTGGATAGTTCTACAGTTCCTAAACCTGGACCCGACTTGCTAAGGAAGCAGGGTCAGGGTTCATTTCCCATCAGTTCAGTGTCTCAGTCACTACAGTCTATGAGTTGTCAAAGCTCTCACTTGAGTAGCAATAGTACCCCGGTTTGTGGGGGCTCAAATACTGCTTTGCCTTGCTCTGCTAACCAGCTGCATTTTACAGATCCCAATATGAACTCCAGTGTTCTTCAGAATTCACTGACACAGAACATACCTTTAAGAGGGGAAGCCGTGCACTGCCACAATGCAAACACTAACTTTGTTCACAGTAATAGTCCAGTCCCAAACCACCATCTTGCAGGTTTAATAAATCAGATTCAGGCTAGCGGGAACTGTGGGATGCTCAGTCAGTCGGGCATGGCTTTAGGAAATTCATTACATCCCAATCCACCTCAGTCAAGAATTTCAACGTCCTCCACTCCAGTGATACCAAACAGCATTGTTAGCAGCTATAATCAAACAAGTTCTGAAGCAGGTATGGTTTTATTAGAAAAAAGTACCCAAAGGTACTAAACTTTTCTACGTTTTTTTAAATTTGTACCAAAATATTTATTATGATAAGAGATGATCCTTTCCCCATTGTGAAATTCTCATCATTTCTTTAGTATTTATAATTTTATTTACAGAATGCTAGGTATTTGTCTATTAGGAAAAATGACAGCCAAGGGTATTCCATTGTTTCCGTTATTTGTTGTCAATCTGTGTCATTTTGAGCATTGTTTGACTTTCAGTTGGTTATATAATCATTGGACTTTAAACTGCAAAAGAAGCCATAGAAGGCAGGGTTTCCGAGTTCGTGAAACATGTACTTGGTCTATGCCAATATAAAAGCCGTTTTCTCTAGCTTTTGCTTGTATTCAAGTAAATGAAGCTCATCTTGGAAAACCCAAAAAAAGACAAAGATAAATGGATTTTGTTTTTCTTGCTGCTGACCAGAAATAGGTGAATGGATAGGAAAAGGCAACAAGAAGTTGTATGAAGTAGAAAGCCATCTTCTAATGTTTTCTTATCCTAGTTTGCTATTCTTTACTATTATTTGCTTGAGAACATTCAAAAATGGATATTGGCTACTCCCTTTATACAAAAAATAATAATTTAAGTTTTCTAATAAAAAAGCCTTGAAAACATGAAAAAAAAAATTACAAGCTCATAAGAAGAGCAAAGATAGCACAGAGAAGTCCCACGTACCTATCACCCAGCTTCCCCCAATGCTAACAACTTATATAGATAGCTGTAGTACATTATCAAAATCAGGAAACGGACATTGGCACAATACATCCAATTTGCTTTTTTAAAATTTTCATTCTTAAGTATGAACAGATGGCTAAGGATGGTCAGATACTTCAAAAAAATTCTTCTAAAATAAAAAATAGAATATCTTGCAAAAATCTACTGTATTTTTATGCAATGTACATATTATATATTTTTTGCCAACCACACCCTCACCCTCTCTGCAGGAGGTACTTTTGTAAGTGCACTGTGCTTTTTTTTTTACAGCAACATGTAAAAAAATTAACATAGAGCACTTAAGAAAATATTTCATGGGGGAGGATACAGTTAGTTTTTTAAAAAAGCATAACATGCATGTTATTTGTATAAAAATAAGGTAATACTGTGAATAAAAGTGAAAACTTCAAAAGCATTATGATTAATGCTCTCAGAAAGATAAGAGAAAATATAGAATCAAAAACAAGATGCAATAAAAATAACATATAGTGAATAATAAGGAGTTCTTGGAAATTAAAAATATCTTAGCAGAATTAAAAACAAAACACCTCAATATAAGACTTAAAAGAAAAATTAAGGTAATCTCCCAGAAAGTAGAGCAAAAAAACCCCAAAAAGATGGAAAGTCAGAGATAAAAGAAGTAAATTAAGGAATCAACTCAGGAGATTCCACATCCAAATAATAGAAACTACAGAAAGAGAGAACAAACAGAATAGAGGGAAGGAAATAAGCAAAGAAATGATTCAAGAAAAACTGAAGACCATAGATTTTCAGATTAAAGGATCATATTGAGTATTCAGCACAATGGATGAAAATAGACCCACATTTAGATGCATCTTTGTGACATTTAAGAACACTAGGGATAAAGAAAAGACACTAACATCCATTAGACAGAGATTAAAGACATGTCACTTACAAAACATAAGGATGCAGAGTGGCTTTATATTTCTCAACAGCAACACTAACAGATCAATGCCTTCATGATTCTGAAAAGAAATGCATTTTCGACATAGAATTCTATATCCAGAAAATTGATTAAGTGTGAGGATGTATTACAGACACTTTCATACATACAAGGTCTCAAAAAGTCTACCTCCCAGGCCATTTTTATAAGGAAGCTGCAGGAGAATGTGCTCAACAATTGCAAGGGACTAGGTCAAGAAAGAAGAAGACACAGGATCTAAAGAATAGGGTATCAAACTGTTTGCCTGAGAGGAATCCCCAGGATAATGAAGAAGGGAGACCCCAAGATGCCAGCAGTGAGACACATAGAGACCACATTTCATATTGGAACAGGCCAGAAGCTATGAGAAAGATATCTCCATGAAGATAAAATTGATGAGTTTGCATATATTGAGAGAAGATTTTAGACAACTGGGAGAGAGTTTGTTGATGAATGGATTAAGTGCACAGAAAATTAAGTAAACAGAATACAATCCAGTTTTTAAGCCAGAAATTCCAAAAAGAAGCAACAACAAAAAAGGAATTTTAGTATACTATAAGGCTCAGCTGCGAGTAATGTCTACATTGTCATACCAAGGTAAGTACTGAATGCTGGTTTAATGAAAAATATGATACAATCATTTCAGAAAAATGCGGCACAGATAGTATGATGTGTACTGGTGGAGGTGGTGGTGAAAGGGAGCTTCCAAGATTAAGATTAAGACTAAGACTAAGATAAAAATTAAGATTAAGTTAAGAGTTTAACTAGAGGGGAAGCATGTGCTCTAAATATTCTTCTAGGGCTCTCAGGTTGGTTGACCAACCCCAAGAATCTGCATATACAGAATATCTGAGGAGGGTTAAAGGGGTGTCTGAATGGGAGGGGTGAGGTGGGCCTGAGCAGGTAATAACCCTTCTCTTCGATGGTTAATGTCAAAACACCTCCCAAACCAAGAAGCAGCACAATAATCACATTAATTAGAGATATGGAAGTAAACACTAAAATAACCAAGTAAATTTAAAGTGGCTGCCTCTGGGGAGCAAAAAAGGGGCAAATGGTTGAGCAGAGGACCTCTGTTTTGTTTTATTTTAAATAATAAGTGTTTTAGAAATTTTGATTCTTTAAATTATGTGCATGTCTAACTTTGGTAAAAATAAAAATTAAGTTTAAAAAAATTTGGAAAAAAAAAAAGAGGATTAGCCCAGAATAGAGAAGACTCCCACAAACAATAATATGGTAAATTGGGTTTAAGGGTGACTGAAAGTATTTCGGGGCACTTTTATAGGACCTTCCCCATTCAAGATGGTAAGAGTAACCAATGTGAGGGTTTTCAGATATAGTTAGGGGCTAAATGGTAAAGCAAGAATAGATAGGCCAATTAAAAAATGGGCAAAGGATATGAACACTTTACCAAAGAAGACATTCAGGCAGCTAACAGATACATGAGGAAATGCTCACAATCATTAGCCATTAGAGAAATGCAAATCAAAACTACAAGGAGATACCAACAAGGCTAGCATTAATCCAAAAAACACAAAATAATAAATGTTGGAGAGGTGTGTACTGCTAGTTGGAATTTAAAATGGTACAACCACTTTGGAAACTGATTGGGGGCTTCCTTAAAAAGCTAGAAATAGAAGTATCATATGATCCAGTAACCCCATCCCTTGTAATATATCCTAGAGAAAGAAGAGCCGTCACACAAATAGATATACACACACCCATGTTCATTGCAGCACTATTCACAATAGCAAAAAGATGGAAACAACCTAGGTGCCCGTCAATGGACCAATGGATAAATTGTAGTATATTCACACATTGGAATACTATGCAACGATAAAAAACAATGATGAATCCACGAAACATCTCACAACGTGGATGAATCTCTAAGACATTATGCTGAGTGAAATCAGTCAGTTGCAAAAGGACAAATATTGTATGAGACCACTATTGTAAGAACTCAAGAAAAGGTTTAAACACAGAAGAAAACATTCTTTGATGGTTACGAGGGTGGGGAGGGAAGGAGAGGGGAATTCACTAACTAGACAGTAGACAAGAATCATCTTAGGTGAAGGGAAGGGCAATACACAATACAGGGGAAGCCAGCAAAACTGGACTAAACCAAAAGCTAAGAAGTTTCCTGAACACAACCAAACACTTCAAGGGGCATAGTAGCAGGGGTAAAGGTCTGTTTTCCATGGTTTCAGGGGACATGTAGGTCAACTGGCATAACAAAGTTTATTAACAAAACGTTCTGCATCCTGCTTTGGTGAGTGGTGTCTGAGGCTTTAAAAGCTTGCGAGCAGCCATCTAAGATGCATCAATTGGTCCCAACCACCTGGAGTAAAGGAGAATGAAGAACACCAAAGACACAAGGAAAATATTAGCCCAAGAGACAAAAGAGCCACATAAACTAGAGACTCCATCAGCCTGAGAGCAGAACTAGATGATGCCTGGCTACCACTAATGACAGTCCTGACAGGAAACACAACAGAGAGTCCCTGACGGAGCAGAAGAAAAGTGGGGTGCAGAACTCAAATTCATGTAAAAAGACCAGACTTACTGAGACTGGAGGAATCCCCAAAGCCAAGGCACCCAGACGTTCTGTTAACCCAGAACTAACACCATTCTTGAAGCCCACTCTTCAGACAAAGATTAGACTGGACTATAAAACATAAAATAATGCTCATGAAGAGTGTTCTTCTTAGTTCAAGTAGATACACGAGACCAAATGGGCAGCTCCCGTCCGGAGGTGGGATGAGAAGGCAGAAAGGGACAGGAGCTGGTTGAATGGACATGGGAAACCCGAGCGGGAAAGGGGGAGTGTGCTGTGACATTATAGGGATTGCAACTAGTGTCACATAACAATATGCATATAAATTTTTGTATGAGAAATTAACTTGAGCCGTAAACTTTCACCTAAAGCGCGCACACACACACACACACACACACACACACACACAAAGGATAGGCCGGATTTACCCTTGTTTTTGTTCCACTGGGTGCTGGAGTTATTCTGATATGGGAGGCTATGTTTACCACTAATCTAGCATGCCTTCCTGTGTTCCTCTTTAACTCTCTTCCCAACTCTCATCAAATAAGAGCACATTGGAGAGACAGGGTAACGTAAGGCACATCTGTGGTCACAGCCCTTACCCTGAATACATCCAGCACAATAAGCAGAGGCTTCTCCATTTGTCAAGAATGAGATTCTCTCATTCACCCTATTTACAGGGTCTTCATCATTAGCCACGTGATCAAATGAAGCCTAAGTATTATCAAGTTTAGAAGGATCATGTAAGTCATTTGGAAAACAAATACAGGTGGTCCCTGACTTACAGTGTATTCGACTTACAACAAACTGTGCTGACAACCACCATTTTGTTTCTGTTTGTTTTTGTACATCTTAACATTAGTAATATATACTACACACAATGTTGCAGCACAAAATTTGCTGATGTTATCATTCTCAGATATTCACTCGCAGATGTTCAAAGATTGGATTTATAAAGATACTGGTAATAAAAGGCAATAATAATGAAAATGAAAAAAAAAAGGATTCAACTTACTTCAGAACCGATTTATGATGAAGTCATTAGAACGGAACCCTGTGGTAAGTCGGGGACTACCTGTATCCTGAGTGCTATATAGCTAGAATGCTAGCTCTGTAAGCTTTTTAGATACAGAGATGGAAGGAGGATAAGGTACATACACCCATATTGGACTGATTTCACTAACTTATTGACTTATTAAGCAATAAGTAAAATTTGTCCTTGGCTGATTAACTGGAGGGGAAGTATGTGCTCCATGTGCTCTAAATATTCTTTTTAGGGCTCTCAGGTTGGTCAGCCAACCCCAAGAATCTGCATATACAGGACATCTGAGGAGGGTTAAAGGGGTGTCTGAATGGGAGGGGTGAGGTGGGCCTGAACAGGTAATAATATCATCCAACATATTAAAGATACTTTAAAAGGGATTTTATTGAATAAATTGTGATGCAGTCTGGTCAAAACCAGTTATAGTGAACTCCAATGCATACTGAAAATTATCTGATAGGGAAATATTTCATGTCTTGAGATAAATAGTTGTGGGTTGGAGTTTAAAGATAATTTTGTAATACAGCAAAGAGTGACACACTGTATTAACTTTAGTAGCCCGAACCTGTTTTATTTTAAATATTGTTAATCTTCCTTAAATTCTTAATAACCATATGAGTGGACGCTAGCCCAGGAGGCAGGTAAAAATTCCCCCTCAGAGAAGTCTCATTCCCTAATGCCAGTCTCTGAGTTTCCAATACACAGTCTTATGTGAGTTAAATCAATATCTCAGGTTTGGCCGTTATTTTCCAACTTCACATATTCTGGTACTGAGTGGAAGTTTTTCCTAGCTGCCAGCCCTTCTTGGCATCTTCATTTGTCTCACATTTTGAAAATGGATGCACAAGACAAACTCACAGAGGGACCAGTCTGTTGTTTTATTCACTGAAATTTGTTATTAGCTTCATATCAGATGCCTTTCGATGTATATTAAAAATACTTAGTGATAGAGCTATTTTTCCAACACCACAGATCAAAATAAGTTCAATTGCTTCCAGTTCTTTTCCTATTTGTACTATTGTGCCAATTCACTGAGACAAGAGAGAGGACAAGGAGAAAAATTATTTTTTTCCATTTCAACCTTTATTATATGTACATTTCAGTAACATTAACTATGTTCATCACATTGTACAACCATCACTACCATCTATTTTCAAATTTTTTCATCACCCTTAACAGAAATTCAGTGCCCTTTAAGCAATAACAGAAATTCAGTGCTGTTTAAGCAATAAATCCTCCTTTACCCCTACCTCCCACCCCTGGTAACTACTTCAGTCTCTACACATTTGCCTATTCCAGATATTTCATAGAGGTGGAATTATATAATATTCATCCTTTAGTGACTTTCAATGCCATTGGAAAACTCAGTGGCTCTGCTGAGAGGAGGAAGGCAAGACAATGGTATAGCTAAGGTGCTATACCATTCCTAACACCTAAGAATTCCTTCTACTGGAGAGAAAGAATATCCATGCAGATGGGTGTCATGGAATAAAAATGATTAAAAAATGCAGCTTTCCTTTAACTGAATCCTGGGTGGAGAAAACATTCAAGGACCCTCCCTCCATTGGCAACCCTTTCCACAGCAGATCATCATAGGCTGCCATGAGTTACATAAACTATACCTACCCACAGGTCAGACCTGCCAACAGAAATCTGACCTAACTACCCGTTAGAATTTAGCCCTCAGGAGGAAGTAAAATTCGTGAGGCAATTATAATGTAGGATTAGTATGGTGCCAGTTGCCTCTGAGTAGATTCCAACTCATGGCAAACCCATGTGTGTCTGAGTATAACTGTGCTCCATAGGGTTTTCAATGGCTTATTTTTTCTGAAAGTAGATCACCAGGTGCCTTCTGAGGTGCCTCCAGGTGGACTCAAACCTCCACCCTGTCAGTTAGCAATTCAGCACATCAACTGTACCACTCAGGGACTTCCTTTGGTAAGTATCCTATATTTAGCTGTTTCTCAGGAACCATTCTGTTGCACCAAGGAATTCATATGACTGTAGGTTTCCAGAATTGGAAATGATTGTAGAAGACATCAAGTTCACTTCCCCTCACATGCACCCCCTGGCAGCCTAACATATCCCCTTTCATAACCGTAACAGATCAGGCTCACTTGGATGCTTGAAATACCAGGGTGTTCCCTATGCATGTAGCCTGTTTAGTCACTTGGCTCTCAAATGTGTGTTCAGAAATCAGTAAAAGAAATCCTGTCAATTGTGCTATCTGCATAGCTGCAAAATAGCAGGTGGCTCCTTGCAGTTTTTGTTTTGTTTTGTTGGTTTTAGTGCAAGTTTACAGCAAATTAATTTTTCATTCAAAAATTTACACACAAATTGTTTTGTGACATTGCTTGCAATCCCCGCAATGTGTCAGTGCTCTCCCCCTTTCTCTTTCCACCCTGGGTTCTCCATGTCCATTCGTCCAGTTTTCCTGTCCTTTCCTGCCTTCTCATCTTTGCTTTTGGGTAGGTATTTCTTAACTGAATTAAGAAGCACACTCTTCACGTGTGTTATTGTTTTATAGGCCTATGTAATCTTTGGCTGAAAGATGGACTCCAGGAGTAGCTTCAGTTCTGATTTAGCAGTCTCAGGGGTTTCTCCAATCACCACCAGACCACTAAGTCTGGTCTTTTTTTTGTGAATTTAAATTTTGTTCTACATTTTTCTCCCGCTGTCTAGAATCCTGCATTGTGATCTCTGTCAGGACAGTCGGTGGTGGTAGCCAGGCACTATCTAGTTCTTCGGGGCTCAGGCTGATGGAGGCTATAGTTCATGTGGCCCATTAGTCCTTTGGACTAATATTTTCCTTGTGTCATTGGTTTTCTTTATTCTCCTTTGCGCCAAACCTGACGGGACCAATAGATGTATCTTAGATGGCCGTTCACAAGCTTTTAAGACCCCAGATGCTACTCACCAAAGTAGGATATAGAACATTTTCTTTATGAAATATGTTATGCCAATAACCTAGATATCCCCCGAGACCATGGTCCCCAGCCCTCAGCTCCAGTAACTCAGTCCCTCAAGGTGTCTGGATGTGTCTAGGAAGCTTGACTTTGCCTTGGTCAAGTTGTGCTGACTTCCCCTATATTGTGTGTTGTGTTTCCCTTCACCAGAGTTCTACTATTTAGTGATTTCTCCTCCCCACCTTTCCCCTCCCTACTCTTCCCCTCCCTCATAACATCAAAGATAGTTTTTTCCTGCATGTAAACCTTTTCTTGGGTTTTTATAATAGTGGTCTCATACAATAGTTGTCCTTTTGTGATAGACTTATTTCACTCAGCATAATGACCTCCAGATTCATCCATGTTATGAGAGGCTTCACAGATTCATCATTGTTCTTTGATCATTGGGTAGTATTCCATTGTGTGTAGGTACCATAATTTGTTTATCCATTCATCTGTTGGTGGGCACTTAGGTTGTTTCTATCTTTTTGCTATTGTGAATAATGCTGTAATGAACATGAGCGTACGTATGTCTATTCGTGTGACGGCTCTTGTTTCTCTAGGATATATTCCTAGGAGTGGGATTGCTGGCTCATGTGATATTTCTATTTCTAGCTTTTTAAGGAGATGCCATATCATCTTCCACAGTGGTTGTACCATTTTACATTTCCATCAGCAGTGTGTAAGAGTTCCAGTCTCCTCGCAACCTCTCCAACATTTGTTATTTTCTGTTTTTTTGATTCCTGCCAGTAATGTCAGGGTAAGAAGGTGTCTCATTGTAGTTTTGATTTGCATTTTTCTGACTACTAATGATCGGGAGCATTTCCTCATGTGTCCCTTAGCTGCCTGAATGTCTTCTTTGGTGAAGTGTCTGTTCATATCCTTTGCCCATTTTTTAATTGGATTATTTATTTTTTTGTTATTGAGGTGTAGAAGCAGTCTATAGATTTTAGAGATTAGACCCTTGTTGGATACGTTGTAGCCAAATTTTTTTTCCGAGTCTGTAGGTTATCTTTTTACTCTTTTGGTGAAGTCTTTTGATGAGCATAAGTGTTTAATTTTCAGGAGCTCCTAGTTATCTAGTTTCTCTTCTGGTGTTTGTGCATTGTTTAGTTATGTTTGTATTGAATTTATCCCATATATTAGGGCCCCTAGCATTGTCCCTAAATTTTCTTCTGTGATCTTTATTATTTTATGTTTAATGTTTAGGTCTTTGACACATTTTGAGTTAGTTTTTGGGGTTCTCTATATATAGGGTCATATCATCTGCTAATAGGGATAGTTTTACTTCTTCCTTTCCGATTTGGATGCCTTCTACTTTTTTTTTTTCTTTACCTTACTGCTCTATCTAGGACTTCCAGCACCATGTTAAATAGGAATGGTGAAAAAGAACATTCTTGTCTTGTTCCTGTTCTCCGGGAGAATGCTTTCAGCCTCTCTCCATTGATAATGATGTTGACTGTTAGTTTTGTGTAGTTGCCCTTTATTATGTTGAGTAATTTCCTTTCTATTCCTATTTTATTGAGAGGAATGCGTGTTGGACTTTATCAGATGCTTTTTCTGTGTCAGTTGAGATGATCAGGTGATTCTTTTCTTTGTTCTATTTACACTGGATTACACTGATTAATTTTCTAATGTTGAATCATCTCTGCTTACCTGGTATGAATTCCACTCGGTCGTGGTGTATTATTTTTTTTTAATATAATGCTGAATTCTATTAGCTAGAATTTTTGCAACTATATTCATGAGAGATATCAGTCTGTAATTTTTTCTTTTTTGTTTTTTGCATGGTGTCTTTGCCTGTCTTTGATATCAGGTTATGCTGGCTTCAAAGAACGAATTGGGGAGTATTCCTTCCTTTTCTATGCTCTGAAATAGTTTGAGTAGTGCTGGTGTGAGCTCTTCTCTGAAGGTTTGGTAGAATTCTGCACTGAAGCCATCCGGGCCAGGCTGTTGTTGTTGTTGGGAGTTTTTTTAAATTACCTTTTCAATCTCTTCCCTTGTTACGGGTCTGTTCAGATCTTCTGTCGCAGCCTGTCGTAGTTTAGGTAGGTAGTGTGTTTCCAGAAATTTGTCAATTTCCTCTAGGTTGTCAAATTTGTTGGAGTACAGTTTTTCATAGCATTCTTTTATGATTCTTTTTATTTCATTTGGGTCTATTGTAATGCCCCTCATCTCATTTCTTATTTGGGTTATTTGCTTCCTCTCCTGCTTTTCTTTTGTCATTTTGGCCAATGGTTTGTCAATTTTGTTTATCTTTTCCAAGAACCAACTTTTGGTCTTGTTGATTCTTTCTATTGTTTTTCTGTTTTCTATTTCATTTATTTCTGTTCTAATCTTTAATAATTCCTTTCTTCCGGTGGCTGTGGGCTTCTTTTGCTGTTCTCTTCCTGTTTGTTTGAGTTGTAGGGCTAACATTTTGATTTTGGCTCATTCTTCTTTTTCGATATGTGCATTTACTGCTCTAAATTGACCTCTGAGCTGTGTTCCAAAGGTTTTGGTATGATCTGTTTTCATTCTTATTTAATTCTAGGAATTTTTTAATTCCCTTTTTGATGTCTTCTATTACCCAGTTGTTTTCAAGCAAGGTATTATTCAGTTTCCATGTATCTGATTTTTTTTTCCCTTGCTATTCCTGTTATTGATTTCTACTTTTAAGGCACTGTGATCAGAGAACGCTTTGTATTACTTCGATGTTTTGTATTTTATTGAGGATTGCTTTGTGGCCTAAAATGTGGTCTATTTTGGAGAATGTTCCATGTTTGTTGAAAAAAAATGTATAGTTTTCTGCAGTTGGGTGCAGTGTTCTATATATGTCTATGAGGTCAAGTTGGTTGATTTTGGCCATTAGCTCTTCTATATCTTTGTTGAGTTTCTTTCTGGATGATCTGTCCTTTACTGAGAGTGGTTTGTTGAATCTCCTACTATTATTGTGGAACTATTTCTCTTTTCAGTGCTGTTAGAGTTTGTTTTATGTATGGTACTCTGTCGTTGGGTGTGTAGATATTTATTAAGGTTATGTCTTCTTGGTAGATTCTCCCTTTAATCATTACATAATGTCCTTCCTTGCCTTTTATGGTGGATTTTGTCTTAAAGTCTATTTTATCTGAGATTATATTGCCACTCCTGTCCTTTTTTGGTTACTGTTTGCTTGACGTATTTTTCCATCCTTTAATTTTTAATATAATTATGTCTTTGTGTCTAAGGTGTGTCTCTTGTAGACAGCATATTGATAGGTCATGCTTTTTTATCCATTCTGCTACTCTCTGTCTCTTTACAGGTGCATTTAAGCCATTTACATACAGTGTGATTATCGATAGGTATGAGTTTATTGCTGTCATATTGTTGTACTTTTTCTTTTTGGGGTGCTGTCATTTCCTTTGCTCTTCTTACTTTCCTGTGCTGAGTTCCTTTTGTTTGTGGATTTTTGCTTCTTTCATTATTATAGATTTTGTGTTTACTGAGACTTTTTTTTTTTTTTTTTTTTTGCTGATGCTAGGTTTGTTAGCTTTCTTTGTAGTTAACTTGAAATGTACACTTATCTTCCTAAGTTTGGACCAGTCTTTTATTACTTGGTATTGCCTTGACTTCATCTCTATTTGAAAGTTTTATACCTATACCATTTATGCACCTTTGCACTGTTTTGATGTTGTCATTTACAGATCGATGTCTCTGTTTTCCTGTTTTAAGTCATTTAGCTTTCCTTTATTATTGAGATTTCTTTACCTAGGTTGGTATCTGGCTAATGCTGTCCTGTGTCCTAGACTAAGTTGTCTGATGTTGCTGTTTCTATAACTGTAGAATTCCCTTTAACATTTCTTGTAAGTTTGGTTTGGCTTTTGCAAATTTTCTTAATTTCTGTTTATCTGGAAATGTCCTAATTTCACCATTATCTTTGAGAGACAGTTTTTCAGGATACTATAGGGTCTCTATGAGTCGGAATTGACTTGACAGCAACAGGCTGGGTTAGGTTTTGGTTGTTATTCTTGGTTGGCAGTATTTTTCTTTCAAGGTTTTATATATGTCATCCCATTGCTTTCTTGCCTGTATAGTTTCTGCCAAGTAATCAGAGCTTAGTCTTATCATTTCCCCTTTGTTAGTGACTTTTCATTTTTCTTGAGCTGCTCTCAGGATTCTTTCTCTGTCTTTGATTTTGGGAAGTGGGCTTATTATATGTCTTGGTGACTTTCTTTTGGAGTCTATCCTATATGGGGTTCGTTGAGCTTCTTGGATGGGCAGCTTTTCATCTTTCATGATATTTGTGAAGTTTTTGGCCAGCAAATCTTCAGCAATCTTCTCTGTGTTTTCCATTTTCTCCCCTGTTCTGGACCTTGAGCAAATGCAAATATTTGCTCCTGATTGTGTCCCAAATAATTCTTAGGTTTTTTTCATTCTTTTCTCTGATTCTTCCTCAAACAAAGTGGCGTCCATGGATTTGTCTTCAACCTCACTTATTCTATCTTCCATTGTTTCAAATTTGCTCCTAAAACCTTCTATTGAAATGTCCATTTCTGAAATTTTGTTATTTTTTTGGGTTTCTAGTTGTGGTTTTTGTATGATTTTTGTTTTTCTATTTTGACATTTTGTTCTTATATTATTTTCCTGAATTCTTCTATTGCTTTGTGTGTTCGTTGATTTTGGCTGTTTCTATTGGTTTCCATGATTTTGTCTACTTTTCCTTGATCTCTTTCCGAATCTCTTAGAAGGCCCTAAATATTAGTATTTTGAATTCTATATCAGATAGTTCCACTGCCTTTTATTCTCCTGGAAGGTCATCTGATTCTTTATTTTGGTCATTTGCTGGAGCCATCTTGTCCTGCTTTTGTATATGTGTTGATGTTGACTGCTGTCTCTGAGACATTAAGGTTTTATTTTCTGTATTGATTGTATGTTCATTTGTTTTGTACTCCTTCTTTGTTTTGTTTTGATATGTTAAGGTGAGCAGGCCAGACATGCTTTGCTGCTTGCTTATCTGTGGGCATGTTAGCTCTCACAACCTTGACTGGGTTGGCAGGGCAGCAGCAGGCAGTGCAAGCCTGCTTCACTGTACACTGGTTTGGTGAAATGGCTCTGGGTGGACTGTGTGGGTCATGTCTGTGCTCTGATGTCGGTCCAGGGGTGTGGGAGTGTTCACAGTCTCTTGCCAGATAGGCGAGGGTATCAGATGGGGAGTGGTTCAGGCTTGCTTCCCACCATTCAGCAGCTGGTTGAGTGCTGGAGGGGAGGGGCAGTGCAGGTGCAGTGTGATTGCAGCCTGAGCCATGTCATTCTAGCCATGGTGGCACAGTGAGGGCCATTGGGAGGGGGGTGGCATATGGGGCTGGGTGGGGGGAAGAAAGAAATTAAAGCAGAGAATGAAGAAAAGGGAGAGCTAGGGGGTGGGGATGGGGTAGAACTGGGGCTGGCAGGAAGGTGTGGGAAGTGGTGTATAGGGCTAGGTGGCTGTGACAAAGAAAAGAAAGGTGAAAAAAGAAAAGGCATGGTGGGAGCTGGCAGGTTGGGGTGGGATGGACCTGGGATGGCAATGGGCCAGTGGCTCTCTAGCCACAGTGGTGTGTCGTGGCCCAGCAGGAAGGGTAGAGGTGGTGTACAGGGCTAGGTTGGAGGGAGAAAGCAGTGAGAGCATGCAGGTTGGTGTGGGTGGGACCCAGGACAGTGACAGGCTGGTAGCTCTCTACCTGCAGCAGTGCAGCAAGGCCCAGTAGGAAGGGATAGAGTTGGCATACAGGACTAGGTGGGAGGGAGAAAGAACAGGAAGGGAGAAAAGAAAAAAAAAAAAAAGGTGCAGCAGGAGCTGGTGGATGGGGCTGGAGTGGACCTGGGCTGATGTTGGGCTAGTGGCTCTCTAGCCAAGGCAGCATGATGAGGACCAGTGGGAAGGGTTTAGAGGCGGCGTATGGGGTAGGTGGGAGGGAGGAAAGAAAATGATGCAGCAGGAACTGTCAGGTACGGGCAGGAGGGACCTGGGCCAGTGACAGGCCAGTGGCTCTCTAGCCAAAGTGACACACCATGTCCCAGAAGTGGGGTATGGGGTTAGGTGGAAGGGAGAAAGAAAAGGAGGAAAGGGACAAAAAATGATGCAGCAGGAGCTGGTAGGTGGGGGAAGGTGAGGGCAGGTAGGGGCAGCAGGGACCCAGGATGGCAGCAGGCCAGTAACTCTTGACCCACAGTGGTGTGGCATGGCCTGGTGGGAATGGGTAAAGTTGGCGTATGACACTAGGTAGGAGGGAGAAAGAAAAGGAAGAAAGGGAAAATAAACTGGTGCATAGGAGCTGGCAGGTGGGGGCAGGTGGACCCATGCTGGCAGTGAGCCATTGGCTCTCTAGCCCAGGTGGCACAGTGTGGCCCAGCAGGAAGGGGTAGAGGTGAGAGGTGGGAGGGAGAAAGAAAAGGAAGAAAGGGAAAAAGAAATTGCCTGTCAGGAGCCAGCAGGAGGGTGCCGGGCAGGCCCAGGGTGATGGTGGTCTGATAGCACTCTAGCTGAGTGCCACGGCATGGCCTGTCAGGAAGGGGTGGGGTGGTGTACAGGGCAGAAGGGTGAGGGGTGAGAAAGCGTTTTTCTCTGGTTACTGAGTGCTCTGTCTCCTGTTGGGAGGTCCATAAAGTTGCCTTCCTATACTCCCTGTCCGGGGTCATTGCTGGTTGTGCTCCAAGATGGCAACACTGAGCTGTGTTAGTTGGCAAGAGACCTCCACTCCGTATATCTCCTTGTTCTCTGTTTTCCTTCAGTTTCTTCTTCCATTTGGTGTTTGATCTCATTTTTTTCCCTTCATTTGATACTTAGGGTTCCAGGATTGACATTTGTAGCTGTTTTAATTAGTTTTGCAGGTCTTTGCTGCAGAAGGATGGCATGATGCATCTTCTAGGGCACCATGTTGGCTCCACCTCCCCTCTCTCACAATTTTAACTCCTGAGGAAATATGATAGCAGTTGCAATTAACTCAAAAAAGAACAAGATTATGATATTTGGCAAATATCTATTCTTTTTGTTTTATCTTCCCCTAAATCTATTTCTTATGGAAACTAACCCTCTTCTTCTTATGGTTCTGTAGAGCTATTGATCAAGGGGTCTCACCCCTCCTACTATAGTGGTAGAAATGTGACCTAGGCCAGCCAATCAGAATATCCCATCCAAGTTGGATTAGGATTGGTCATGGATGGGCACATACCCCAGAACGAATGAGCATCTCTTTAGACATTGAGAAAGAATGGGTCTTTTGGGAAAGCCTGGAGCTGTCAAAAGTTCACCTTTGCCACCTTTTAGGGAGAACCTGCCAGAGAAGGGAATTGATAAGAAAAAAACATCAAGACAAGGAGAAACAATTTCTGTGTGAGCACTTGGAACTGGCCATGCTTCTCATTAAATAAGCCAATACATTACCTTTTTTATAAATCACTGTACATTTTTCCACTAAGGTTTCATTTCCTCTCTTACGAATGTATCGTAGTCTGTATTTCCTTATAACTCCCCAAATGAAGCACGTATCTTAAAAGAATAATGAGAACCAAGTACCACTGAAAATAAATATTATGTCAAAATAAGTCTCATGAAACCTATTATATTTCTAAGTGAGATCTCAAAGAAAAAAATTAGACTAATTCTTCCAAGACTTCAAAACAAGACCAGATAACTAGAAAGAAAAGCTACAGGGAACCCCAGTCCCGGCAGGGGGGACAAATGATAAATGAACAAAGCTGTTCAATCTCTGCTTTCAATAATTCTGTAACAATTGTCTGAAGCTGTTCTTAATTAGACTCAATTATGGGATTAGTTTGAATTATATTATGAACCATTGATTTACAGAATACAACCACTGAAGGCCTAGCTGCAGAACATAGTAAATGTGTTAAAGTTCCACGTAAAAAAATTGCAGCAGGGAGCAGAGGGGAATATTGATCTATTTATAATGAATTTATGTCCAAATTACTTTTCATTTCCAGTTAATAAACGTAACATGGGTAGGGAATAATTTATTTGGAAGTGGCAATCTATTCATCAAGGAAAGACAGAGAAATGTGCTGGTTTGTTTTGACTTCTATGGAAATTCAGTTTATCTTTTCAGTTGCAGGGGGACTCTGAACCTGCAGGGCTCTGAAAAGGCAGGCTTGGGGGAAAAGAGTGGGAGAGCTGTAATATTTGCCATTTTCTCCATAAGTCTGATATAAAAATTCCTTTAATCTTACTTTAGGGAGCTTCTCAAACTGGCATGTGTGATGATTTGCTAGGAGGCATAACTATGGCATAATCTGAAAAACTCATCAGATTCCTTTCAAAGGCCATGGCTAATTTCTTGGGTGTATGTTAGTCATGGAGTTCTTCGGTGCAAATGGTTAATGCACTCACTGCTACCCAAAAGGCTGGAGGTTGGAGTCCACCCTTGGAAGGAAGGCCTGCAGATCTACTTCCAAAAAAATCAGCCATTGAAAACCCTGTGAAGCACAGGTCTACTCTGACACACATGGGGTTGCCATGAGTCAGAATCAACTCCTCAGCAACTGTTTTTGTTTTTTATGTTAGTTATAGTCCAAATTTGAAAAAATGAAGGAGGCATTACAAGGGTATACATTTTAACCTTATCTCAGAAGTAGTAATACCGATAGTAGCGTTTGTCAAAAGGTTGCTATGTGCCAGGTTCTTGGCTAAGCAATTTAGTCCTCTGAATAATATAATGATTATTAGCCCACATTTTGTGCATGAGGAGACTGATAAAATAAATATGGCCCATCTTCTAGGGCATCAACTTTACATAGTTATAGCGGAAAATGCTCATTATTTTGCCTGTGTAATTTAAAACACGTTTATATTTGTTGTGGACTGTATTAATGGCTCCAATTCTTCACCGATGCCTGTAGTCATGACCTTTGCCCCTTGACTTTCTACTATAAAGGTACAATATATTTTCTTGCTTCCTGACTTTGGGTTTAGCCTTGTGAGCTGCTTTGGCCAATGGAGTGCAAATGCTCAGGACATGAGCAAAGACTTGAAAACTACTTATAAGATTGGGCTCATTTTCTTGCTTCTCAGTTACGGTTCTGCTTCCTCAGTGATGCCAGGATGAGAATGAGACAACACAGGTCAACTCCTAGTTGTCTCAGATATACCCAGATGAAATCAGCAGAGCCACCCATCCGAGCCCAGTTGACACACAGGTGCATGAGCTACATAAATGTTCATTGCTGTATGCCACTGAGAATTGTGTGTTTGTTTGTTACACATCACTAGCTAAGTGATATAATATTCAAACAAAATAGATACATTATGAATTAAATGCAAAATACACTTAAATTTTTAAGACAAGATATATGAAGTAAAATGATTTTGTTATTCTAGTGCACCGATTGCCACTACACTGGGAAATATGTTCTACTATGCTATTTAGGGGTACTTGGTAGAAAAATCTGAGATGCACTGAAGAAGGAAAGGGGAAATCATGGATGACTCTGAGGCTTCTAGTTTGAATGAATAGGTAGACAATGATCTTCCAACAGAGAAGAGGAAGATACGACAAGGAGAAGTAAGTCTGAATTGCCTATTGAATAAGTAGTGTTGTCCATGTGGTACCTGGATATGTTTTTAATCTAAATCTCAAGGGAGAGATAAAGGCAAGATATATAATCTTGTAAATAGTATAAAGGACATGTTGAGTTTGAGGTAAGTGAAATGTCACAGACAGTTGGAAATATAAATCAGAAGCTCATAAGTATAATCTAAATAATGTATATTTGACTATGATTCTCTCACATTTAAAACTCACCATTTATGAGATATGATCCAACACTTTAACAAAGCATAAAAGCTCCTTCACAGTCTGACTCCTGCCAACCCGCATAGACTCTTCTCTTGCTATCGTTATTCAGAATTAAGCAATCACAAAACATGTGAAGTTCTTCAAACACATCTCGCTGTTTCTCACCTCCATGTCTTTGCTAAAGCTGCCTTTTCCTAGCATGCCTCCTTTCCTTCCTTTTACCCACTCTCCCCACTTTCCCCTCCCCAGCCCCCGCCATTCCAAGATTTAGATCAGTAGTTAGCTCCTCTAGGAAATTTTTTTAATAATCCCTCTGCTCTTAGACTGATTTAGGAATCCTTCCTGGTTGCACTTACTCTTGTCTTTATCAAGGTGTTTTCTGTGTTTTGTAATTGTTTGCCTGTGAGTATGTCTTCCTTATTAGACCCTAAATTCTTTGAGGGCGCAGACGGTAGCTCAGCACCTTGTGTGTATTTGGTTTCTCAATAATTTTTTGAGTGAATAAATGAATGAATTAAAAGTGGTCGGGGTGAAGTTAAAGGGTTGAAAGTCATGTGGTAGGTTGTAACTGAGGTTGTCGCAATAACTAAAGCAACACAAAAATGATATGTATGTGTTCAATGATACATGAAAACAACACTGGAAGGGAGTAGTAGAGAAGTCAACAAAGAAAACTGAGGAGAAGAAGGGGAACATGGAGCAAAAGAACAAAATGATTCTGAGAAAGAAGGCAGACGGGCAGAGGCTACAGAGTTGTCAGGAAGATTTGGATTTGACAATTAGGTGGTCATCGTTATTCCAGTAAGAGCAGTTTCAGTGACTTGATAGAGCTTGGAAGCAATGGTGGGGTGGATTAAGGAGTAATTGGGAGTTAGAAGAGTATAGACTGATCTTGTTTGGTCAAGAAAGACAAACAAGAGGGTAATAGCTAAATGAAAGATAAAATGAAGATAGGTTCTTTTTAAAGGAAGGAGAACTAGAGTTAAAAAGACAGGAAGTATAGAGAGGGAGGAATCGAAAATACTGTAGTGAAAGTTGCTAATGGATGGTTTGAGATCTCAAAAGAGTTGGAAAAGAATGGTATTGAACCAAGGCTTGCTGGTGCCCAGTCTAGTGACCTTTCAATTTATTATCCTTCTAACATATAGAGAAAAAACAGTAAATGTGAAATGAGATTGTTACCTATGAGTCCATAACAGGAACTGATGCTTCAACTGGTAAATGCAAAGCTTGGAGCTGGCATTTTAGACTGCATGGAGAGGCAAGCCCGAGAAGGGGTTATAAAATTTGGTGTCAGATGGACTTGGATTCCATTCTTGGCTCCACCATTTATTAACTGTTGGACCTTTTGCAAGGTACTTGAATCATTAAGTTTCATTATCTGAAAAAATTATATCTACCTCATGGTATAGCTGGAAGGAACAAATGAGTTACAAGGATGAATTTCTTAGCAGATAATAACTATTTGATGAATGTTAGCTATTCCCATTATCCTTAATATTTCTAGAATAAGTATGAAATCTATACCCATGTTATCCCATCATCAACTTATTATACCTGTTGGTATGTTTAACATAAAACCCTAAGAATTAACTATGGCCCCTGCTAGGGTAGGGCTGTTTTTTCTAGAATGTACACTCTAATGGTACAGATTTATATTTTTGCTTTTTCATCCTGTGTATATGTAGGATACTACATGATTTCTGGAGCCCTGATGGTAGAGTGGTTAAGAGCTCAGCTGCTAACCAAAAGGTGGACAGTTCACATCCACCAGCCGCACTTTGAAAACCCTATGGGGCAGTTCTACTTTGTCCTATATGGTTGCTATGAGTCAGAATCAACTCGACCGTAATGGATTTGGTTTTTATTTTGGTAAGATGTGTTGAAGTTCTAACTCCTGTACCTGTAAATATGACCCTATTTGGAAATAGGAGTTTCCTTTTGTTATATTAATGAGGTCATACTAGAGTAGGGTGGGTCCCAAACCTAATCACTTCTGAGAGACGTTTTATAAAGAAAAGCAGAATGGATGCAGAGACACACAGAGAAGGAAGACAGATGTCAAGGAATGCCAGGCAATGCCAAAGAATATCAAGGAACATCAACGAACTCCTGGGACTATGACATGGAAGGACCCTCCCCTAGATCCAATGCCCTGATTTGAACTTCTAGCCTCAAAAACTGTGGGATAATAAATTCTTCTTCTTTAAGGCCACCGACTTGTGCATGGTATTTGTGTTACAGTAGCAATAGGCAACTCAGACAATGATCATTCCTGGATCATGGTTCCATTGAAAGGGAGAAATTATAAGAGCACTTTGCCAAGGCCATGTTTTGCTAGCAAGGGGGAAGCAATAGCTTCCTAATCTTCAAGGCTATGTCTCTTTTAAGCAATTTCTTTAAGAAACAAACTAAGGTCCTTTATCTCACCTCTATCATATCTCCTAACTAAGGTTTGTGAAATTACAGTTCCCTTGACAGATATGATCTTCCTCTCATATGCCAGACACATTTATTGAACACAGAGACACCTGATTTCCTTCCCAAAGTTGACTCAGCAAGAGAGCTCAGAACTTAGTTAAGGCCCCAGGAAGGGTAAGTGTTGGGATTTAATGCTTTGTTCTTGGGAAGCAAGCTCCTCTCTCTACATTATTAGGTAATAACTCCTAGCTGGAAAAAAGAGCATCAAGGCCCTAGGGGCCTATCTCCCTCCATTTTGAGAAAAGAAGTTGGAATGGAATCAACGCTAATCTGACAAATAAAAGCTGTTATTCAATAGAAGAAAAATTGAAGGTTTTAATAACTATCATCACAGCCACTGTCTATTCCCAAAAAACATGCTCATGCAGGGCAGATACTGATTACAGCAACATGCTTTATTTGTGTAATCCAACAGAAGTAAGTTATTATTGACAAAGAAAAGAGAACAGATCTCAGGAAACGAGCCACCAGAGACATGTAACAACTTTTCTTCCTTTTTCTTGGTTTGGCACATTTGTAAGCTGCCACTCTTTGTAATAATTGACAAAACAGTACAGGCATTTTGCTTTTTGGAAAGTTGGATGTCATATGTCATGACTAACATTCATCAGTGATCAGTTAAATTGGGCAATTGGGCCTGTGGTGGCACGTCTGTTCTCAGACTAATGATTTGTTTATTTAACTGTTCTTGTTAGAGACTGTCAGCCCCTCAAAAAGGAGATGTTGGTTTTAAAAATTAATCTTGAGAAGAAAAGAGTAAATACAAATACAGCATTTCTTGGTTAGTTCAATTCAGTTCTCAGTCAATGCCATTTTAAAATACTAACCATAATGAAGACAACGGATACTAAATAAGCAAGATACAAACTTTATCATAAAAAGGACAATAGACCCAACCTATTAATTTTCTGATGGCAAGATTGAGAACAACAACAAAAGATAAGTTTTCTTCCCATTCATTGGAGCTCTGCACAGGTTTTCAGTCACTAGATGTTATAAAGTGGAATATAAATGGTTAATATTTAATAATTATAGGTATGTTGTTGTTTGTAAGTATCATTGAGTCCTTTTTCAACTCATAGCAACTCCATGTGACAGAGTAGAATTGCCCCATAGGGATTCCTAGGCTGTAATCTTTACAGAAGCAGATCACCAGGTCTTTCTCCCAGGGAGCCACTGGTTGGGTTAGAACTGCCAACATTTCAGTTAGCAGCCAAGTGCTTAACCGCTGTACCACCAGGGCTCCTTAATTATAGGTATAAGGATCATTAATTATCTTGTAAACATGCCAAGCAATCACAGATGTTTATATTGCTGATTAACTCACAGTTCTTCATAAGGTCTGTGGAAGCAAGGAAGCCTCCAGAATTAGCTTTTTCCTATTCTCTCGTTGTTTAAAATAATCTCACCCACTAACAGTGAACATTTCTTGACACTTTGATATCCAAAGCGTCAACTCCAATGCTGGTCTCATCACTTATCGTTCCACTCTGGTTCCTCTATCTGACCATGCACGTGCTTTCAACCTTATTTTGATTTATGCACTTACTCAATGCCTATGCTTGGGTCAGAACCTGCCTTGCCACTCTCCACACCAACCTTGTCACTCAGTAGCTGGAAGTTTGAGAGGGAAGGGTGGAAAGCACCACCATGTTTTTGTGGGCCCGTTACACAGTCAACATTTTACAAACATGTTTCTTATGTTATCTCATAATCATTTAAATCTTGTAGATCTGTTAGCTAGGTGTTATAACCTCTATTTTTTAAGTGAGGAAATTGAGGCTTAAAATGGCAAGGTAACTTGCCCAAGTCATAAAGGAGTCAATTGGTAGGACTGAGCTAAAATCTAGGACCCCTGCCATGAAAGCTTGCTCTTTTCTCTATGTTGGTGTCTGCAGAGTTCAGGAACTAGGTCCATTGACTAACTCATAATAATAGAAGCTAATATTTATTACCACCACCCATCCGTCATTTTGTTGTACTGTGGTGTCTTGTGTGTTGCTGTGATGCTGGAAGCTATGCCACTGGTATTTCAAATACCAGCAGGGTCAGCCATGGTGGGCAGGTTTTAGTGGAGCATCCAGATTAAAACAGACTAGGAAGAAAGGCCTGGCAATCTACTTCTGAAAATTAGCTAATAAAAACCCCATGAGTCACAAGAGAATATTGTCTGAAGCAACCATCTAAGATACTCCACTGGTCTCACCCCTTCAGGAGCAACGGAGAATGAAGAAAACTAAAGATACAATGGAAATATTAGTTCAAAGGACTAATGGACCACATCTACCATGGCCTCCACCAGACTAAGTCCAGTACAACTAGATGGTGCCTGGCTACCACCACTGACTGCTCTGATAGGGATCATAGGGGGTCTCAGACAGAGCTGGAGAGAAATGTAGAACAAAATTCTAACTCACAAAAAAAGACCAGACTTACTGGCCTGACAGAGACTGGAGAAACTCTGAAAGTATGGCCCCCAGCCACCCTTTTAGCTCGGTAATGAAGTCACTCCTGAGGTTCACCCTTCAGCCAAAGATTAGACAAGCCCATTAAACAAAACAAGACTCAAGCGGCACACCAGCCCAGGGGCAAGGACTAGAAGGCAGAAGAGGACAGGAAAGCTGGTAATAGGGAACCCAAGGTCAAGAAGGGAGTGTATTGACCTGTCACGAGGTTGCTAACCAATGTCATAAAACAATATGTGTACTAACTGATTAATGAGAAGCTAGTTTGTTCTGTAAACCTTCATCTAAAGTACAATAAAGTACATAAATATTGTCTGATATAGTGCTGCAAGATGAGTCCCCCCACCTCCACCCCAGGTTGGAAATCACTCAAAATATACAGTGACCACAACAATGGACTTGAGCATACCAAAGATCCTAAAGAAGGTGTAGGACCGACCGGGCAATATTTTTTTCTGTTGTACATGTGGTTGCCATGAGTTGGAGCTGACTCGATGGCAACTAACAGCAATGATATTTATTAATCACTTATTTGTGCTAAGATTAGAGAAGTTAAAAAAAATTCAAGATCACACAGTGGCAGAATGGGGACTTGAACCCTTGACTACCTAATTCTGAAAGCCGTATCTTAAACTTCTATGCTATACTATTCCCCTAAAGCCTTAGCAATATAAATTAACGTCCCCCAGAAGAAAGGCTGATGAGAAGGCCAGCATGCTTCACAAATCAGCCCAATTTTTCCAAATATCGAGTAATTTTTCTGTCTACAATCTGTACATATCTCAGTATGGTTTAGGATCTGCGCACCCAGTGAACCAGGTTATTACTGGGTTGACTGGTTTGCACTGAGTGTAAAGACAACTAGCCCCTGTTCCTGCTATGCTGTTTGTTCATGATTACACATCTCACTGGAGTTGATTTCACAGTACTCAGCATCCTGTGGGTGCTCATTCAGTACTAACTGATCTTATAAATATAGGAACTTCCATTGGTTTTATGACTTTCTCTACTCATGGACATATTTCAGTCATTCTTGATCAGTCACTGAGTCCTCATCCTCTGCTTGTGTAATTTTCTTCTTTATATGTTGTTATTGTTGTTAGGTGCCATTGAGTCAGTTCTGTCTCATAGCAACACTTTGCACAACAGAACAAAACGCTGCCTGGTCCTGCACCATCCCCACAATTGCTGTTATGCTTGAGCCCACTGTTGCAGCCACTGTGTCAATCCATCTTGTTGACGGTCTTCCTCTTTTTCACTGATCCTCCACTTTATCAAGCATGATGTCCTTCTCCAGGGACTGGTCCCTCCTGATAACATGTCCAAAGTATGAAAGACGAAGTCTCGCCATCCTCACTTCTAAGGAGTATTCTGGCTGTACTTCTTCCTTATATGTAAGGACTTACAATTTTCCTTCTTCAGTTTGGTCATCTTTTATGTTGGTTGACTCATTATAGTCACAGACAGGCTATTGCTGGTGTTGGGGCTTTCAATATTTAAAAAGTCATTCAGAAGAAGTAAAAGTTAAAATTAAAAAGATGTTTATGAAGATAGCTAACCCGTTTTAAGTCTCTGTATATTTTGGACTGCGATGGTGTGAATGCATCCATGGGCTATCCTAAACTAATCTTTAGCTATAAAATCTGACCTCTTCACCTACCTGACCATGAACAAAGATAACGAGAAAGAAGCACACTTGCATTTTTAAAATTTATTTATTTATTTATTTATATTTTTTGCTTCTTCTGCACCTCACACTTTGGCAGAATTGCTAATAGGGAGTGAAATGTCCAAAGACGTTATCTCAGGAAGGTGGAGCAGCAAAGAGCCTGTATGATCCACACAGTGAATAATTCTCTAAGAATCAGATGTGCAGTGCTGCCTAATTATAGGAAATGGCAAATTGAGATAAACACTGTAGTCACGAAAAAGCCCCTGAAGATATCTGACAATTTCTGAGAAATCTATTTCCATTTCAAAAGCTGTCAATTCTTAATGTGGGGGAACTAGGGAGAAGAAATCTCCTGGTGAGTCATGGAAATCAAACCTAATGGACAAGAAGCTGTTTTTCACCTAAGTTATGACGTTAAAGGGATCTTCCTAATTATCACTAGAGCTATTTTTCCAGGGTTATTTTGTACTTATACATGGCCATATTTGGATAAGTCCTCCTAAGCATGGCAGTCAATGTGCTTCCTTTCCCTAGGAACACATTAGCTATTAGAGAAAGCTGGTTATGTTTCCCACTAGAAGTAAAGGATAAGAGGGTACTGAGTATAGTGATAGAATGAGTATAGTGATAGAAACTTTAAATGACCCAAGGGAGCATTTGCAGTTTGAGACACAAAGATCCTGAATTAATGTCTGAATGAAGAGCATGCCCTAGACAATTACTCCTTGTAGGAATGGTTAGGACTTCCACAGAATAGGGTGCAAGGCAGTTATCCAGTCTGTGAGAGCCCCAATGTCCAGTGACTAAAAGAGGTGTTGAGACTGAGGTTCAATCTTGTCTACACATTAGGGATTTTAAACATTGCAGTGCCAGATCAATTAGGCTCCACCCAGATCATTATATTGTAATTCTCAAAGTGGGATAGATAGATAAATAGACAGCAATAGAATATTTTAAAAGCTGTCTAATGTGCAGCCAAAGTTGGATGAAGATCTACGATATGGGAGCAAGTGGAATGCAATGATTCTTAATTCTTTTTGAGATCCTGATGAAAGATATAGATCATCTCACCAGACCAATTAACATAGACAGGTAGGTAGGTAGATAGACAGACAGACAGAAGACAGACAGATGGCCACAACCAGGATTCATGAATCCCAGGAAGACCACTCATAGACCCTTGGGAGCCAATAAGCTTCAGGCTAATCACCACCGGTTAGAAGACTAGCAAATCTAGAAACTTAAGATGGTGTAACTAATTCATCAGCAAATGTGTTTGTTGTTTGTGTTCTTTGTTGGCATTGGCCTAGAAATCCTCAGAGCAGAGGTGCAAAAACATTTAGCAAGTCCTTTAAGAGTTTGCAGTCTACTATGAGCAACTGGACATGTACACAAATGACTTCACTACAAGGGAGTGAAAAGTGCCCAGATGGTTAGCACAGATAAGACCTGCTCCAGTAGCTCAGAAGAGCAAGCAATTGCTTCCAGCTGGGGAGATAAGGGAGCATTCCATCAAGAAGGTGGAATTATCTTCTTAGAAGGGAAACATCAAATGTACTGAAGTTGGTACAGACTCCTGTCACTGTGAAGACTCTCCTCCAGGGAGCTCTGTTGATCCAGGGTGGGGAAGGAAGTCAGTGAATACAATGTGCTTTTTCAAACAAATCTAGTTTTTTTGTGGTTTCTTTTTCACATATACCCCCTCGTCATCCCACCCCCAGATAAATAAAAATGTACAGTCATATCTGTAAGCATGATTTGACATAAGGTGATAAGAAGTACTGATGGCGAGTTTTTATTCCCCTAGCCCAAATCTGCACCTCTTAAAGCCGAGTATGAATCTGAGAGCTCATGGTAGTATGCCACATCCAGCATCAGACAGAATCACTGCCCCCGTCTCTTTCAGTCTAACACTGTAGGCATGAAGATTTGACAATACTTCTAAATGTAGTTAATGCTTTTCACAAGTGTTCCTTAAAAAATGAAATAGTACTACCATTTTGTGCACTTAAATCCATTTGGATTTCATTCAAGGGAAATGAGTTTTCTGTTTTAATTTCATCTCAGTTCCATTTAATTAAAGTCTAGCTCATTTTGTCTTTGAACACTTTAAATTCTGGAGTTTTGCTAAATCACTCAATGTGATTTTGAAATTTGGACAAGATTTTTCAAACTATGAATAAATTTGCATTTGCTGATGGTTCTTGAATCTATAAATTCCCTCCTCCATCCTTAAGTTAATATAATGCTTTTTTTCACACATTGTTTTAAGTGATTTTTTGTAATAATCTCACAAGGCAGATAAATGACATATCATTATATTCATTTTACAAACAGAAAACAGTTTCAGAGAGATTAAGTGACCTACCCAAGGTCACGCAGCAAGTCAGCCACAGAACTAGAATTAGAACTAGATCTTCTGTTTACTAGCCCAATGCATATTAAATGTACTATCCTCCTTTGCCAATACATAACTTTCCTTGCATCCATTTTATCAAGGGAAATATGCAGTATGTCCTTTCTCAACACTGACAAAAGACTTTATAATTTGGTTAGCACATGTATCAGGAGATTAAAGCTGAATTCCAATTATTCTAATGCCTGTTACATAACAGACACTGGAAGATGTGCTTACCAATATTATTTCTAACATTCATAGTAATGCTCTATATTTTACTAAAGAGAAGATGAGATTCAGAGATGTTAAGTAATTTACCAAAGTCACGTACCTGGTAAATTTCTGCATTCCTTGGTTCTCCCTCAGCTACGGCTGCCTAAGTAAATAACCAAGCAGTTTAGCCTGTCCCCTGGAACTCATGGCCAGGGTTCTTATCAAATGCCCTCACCAAATATTCTCCAAAACTTTATCATTGCTATCATTGTCAAGACAAATATTTATCTACTATTTATACAAGGCACTGGTAAACACTGAAAACACAAGGATTATGCCCTCCAGAAGTTTACCATCCAATAAAGAAATATGTTGCATAAATAACACCACAAAAAGCAATGAAACAAGAGAAGGTTGCATTCCCGAATTATGAAATGAATGCTTCAGACTTCAGGCATAAATACCATCAGGTTCAGAATACGAAGGGGATCATTGTGGGTGAAGATGATAGAATCTCTCAGGAAGGATATAAAACTTAATGAAAGAGAATTTTGATAAGTAGAGAGGAATGAGAAGGAATTCTGTGATAGGAGCAATTCTAAATAGAGTTATGAAGTCAGGAATATTCATGGCATATTTGGGGGCAATCCTATTTTCTTGTTGGTGATTTGTTATGAAACTTGAGGTATGGAATGTCCAATGGATTCTAAGATCATCTCCCTAATTGTTTTACCAATTAGGAGCAGATTCGGCTGCAAATAACAGAAAACTCAATTTACAGTAGTTTAAATAAAGAGGAGTTTACTTCATATATATATATATATATACTTTAGAAGGTAGTTGCTGGGGCTGGTCTAGCTTCTCAATGATGCTGTAACTTAGTATGTTAGCTTTTGTTATTTATGTTTGTTGTCTCATGGCCAAAAGAAGGCTGCTTTTTAGGGGGCAGGGAGAGGGTGATGGGAGAGACTACCTCAGCATCATCTGTCCTTTTCCTCTAGGAAAGGCAAATATTTCCTAGAAACCACATCCAGCAAGACTTCAACTTAGATCTCATTGGTCAGAATGAGATTATGTAGCCTATCTAGCTGCAAGAGAGGCTGTGAAAATAGGAAACCAGGTTGTCACGCTTGATTTAGATCATATAGGCACCCTGTTCCAACTAAAATTGGAATAGACAAATAATATTGTCACAGTTAGATTTTCTTAGGTTGCCAATAATAGAAATGCACTCAGATTCCATCAGTTAATGGGAGTTTATTGCACTAAATCATAGAGAAGTAAAAAGCCTGGGCACTGGTCTCAACAGAGCCTCGCAAAACTTCTGGAGGAATTCATATGTTATTACATATATCACAGACTTCTCTTGCAGTAACAGTAGCTCTGTTAATTAATCTGGGTCATCTTTTTCATCCTTCCAGAAATAGGTAACTATTGCTTCCTACTCATGAGCTCCATTCATCTATTCCTGTTTGTCTCTTCACCTATTACTTCTATTTTTTCTCTATTACCATGAAACTTTTTGTCTCAAGCTTCAGTCTGACTAGTATTGCCAGATAAAATACAGGATGCCCAGTTAAATTTGAATTTCAGGTAAACAACAAATACTTTTTTAGTATAAATATGTCCCCTGAAATATTTATGACACACTTGCACTAAAAAATAATTTGTTCGTCAACACACAGAATCAGTTGTGTTTCCATACACAGCAATGAGCAATCTGAAGAGGAAATTAAGAAAATAATCAATTTATAATAGCATCTAAAAGAATAAAATACCTAAGAATAAATTTAACCAGAAAGATGAAAGATTTCTACACTGGAAACTATAAAACACTACTCAAAGAAATTAAAGAAGACTTAAATAAATGGAAAGGCATTCCATTTTCATGGATTGGAAGACTCAATATTGTTACGATGGCTACGGCACCCAAAACAACCTATGGATTCAATGTGGTTCCTATCAAAACTTCGTCTCTGATAAAATGGAAAAGTCAGTCCTCAAATTTATACGGAACTGCAAGGGGCCCTGAATAGTCAAATCAATCTTGAAAAAGAAGAATAAAATGGAAGGATTCACACTTGCTGATTTCAAAAATGCTACAAAGCTATGGTAATCAAAATAGTCTGGTACTAGTACAGTGATAGACAAAGAGATCAACGGAATAGAACTGAGAGTCCAGAAATAAATCCACATCTATGGTCAATTGGAGCCCTAGTGGCACAGTGGTTAAGCACTTGGCTACTAACCGAAAGGGTGGTAGTTTGAACCCACCACCGGGTTGTGCAGTGGTTAAGAGCTCAGCTGCTTATCAAAAGGCTGGGAGTTTGAATCCACCAGCTGCTCCTTGGGAACCCTATGAGGCAGTTCTACTCTGTCCTATAGGGTCACTATGAGTCAGAATCAACTCAGTGGCAATGGCTTGGGTTTGGTTTATGGTCAATTGATTTTTGATAAGGGTACTAAGTCCATTCAGTGGGGAAAGAAGAGTCTCTTCAATAAATGGTGCTGGAACGATAGGATTTCCACATGTAAAAGAATGAAGCTAGACTCATACCTCACTAGAAGTTCTGGTGTCATTTAGGAACAGAAATGAACTAAAAATGGATCAATGATCTGAATGTTATGAACTAAGACCATAAAACTCTTAGAACAAAGCACAAGGGTAATGCTTTCAGACCTAGTTTTCAACAATGGATTCTTGGATATGACACCAAAAGTGCAAGCAACAAAAGACAAAATAGACAAATTAGACTTTATCAAAATTAAAAATTTTTGTGCATCAAAGGACTTTATCAACAAAGTGAAGACATAACCCACAGAATAGGAAAAAAATTTGGGTAACCATATCCAGAATATTTAAAGAACTGCTACAGCTCAACAACAAAAAGACAAACATCTCAATCAAAAATTGGGAGAAAGATGTAGCAGTCTGCTTCTGTAAAAATTATAGCCTTGGAAACACTACGGGGCAGTTCTACTCTGCCTAGAGGGTCACTATGAGCTGAAATCGACCCAACTGCGAGAGATTTGGTTCTGGGTTTTTGTTTTGTTTTTTTAAATGCAAAGTGACCTATTTGGCCTTGGACACAGATATTCCCAGGTCTGCAGAAAATCAGAGTGTGGGGCATTCTTCTCCATAGTTCAATTCTCTACCTCCCCAAAAGGAGATTGGTCTCAACAGGTATTAGCCACAAGGAAGGATGACTGTCATTTTCCCTATCATTTGAAGAAACAATGCAAGATGCTGCCATGGAAATTGATCATTATGAGTAGTAGAGGCAGCACACCTGTAACTAGACAATAATGAAAGACAGTATCAACTTTTCAAATGACTGTCAGTGCTCACTCAGGTTATTTTCTTAAGGGAAGTGAAATGTAAATATTCCAGCACTTGTTTTTGCATGTCTCTGCTGACTCTAATCTGTTTTTAAACTAAATCCATTTCTTATTGCATTTTTGGAGCAGATCAAAGTCCTATTTTTCCCAGAGATAACATAGCTTTAAACAGGTGCGCATTATGCAAAAGGAAACCCTATTATTCTATGCACGCCCTACCAATTGTGGAGTATGGTGAAAAGCATCCCAGAGCCTGTGTTAAATAAACAATATTTAAAATGCCCCTAAAGCCCTTGGTGATGAAATTTGGAAGCTCTATTCTGATAATATCAGCAAAATTTATTTATTTGCTCTGCACCACCTCTTTCTCTGGGGAACAATGTAGAGCCTCCTTTTCCAATGCAGAACACATCCTGCATTCACCATGCCAGACAGCAAAGAGCTTGGGGGCTGTGGTCACCACACGGTAGCTCTGGGATTTGTGCCAAAGTTGCGCCTGGCATGGGGTCTGACAAAAACTGTGTCCATTTGGGATTCTGGAAACAGGAGCAACAAGACACATTTACCCTTGGGCTGTTCCTAAATGACACCACAACATCTAGTCGATAGAGTCAAACATGTAGCCCTCCTGCTTACTTGGCAACAGGTCATCGAAGCTCCTGTCATGTTAGAGCTGGGCTTGGAAGATACTCAAAATTCACATATGAAATATTGGCACATGCGACTATTTTCTGGATGAATATATTGCCCTAGTGATTGAGCACCTCAGTGATGATCAATTTCAAATTTTGTGCAGACTGCTAAGCTCTGCATGCATATTTTCTCTTGCCTGTTTTATCTTCTAGGTATGAGGCAGCATGGGTTACGGGCAGAATTATCTCTGAATCCTGACTCTAGTTTTGCCACTTGATAGTTAAAAGACTGTAAGAAACTTTTTATCTGTCTGAGAGCCATTTTTCTAATCTGTAACATGGGCAAAATGATACCTCTCTCATAGGTGTTTTAGGTTATGTGTACACACACACACAAAAGGCCTAACACTATGTATGCCTAGAACATTTAAGATACTCAATAAAATTTAATTCCCTTCCCCATCTCTCTCTCTCAGATATCTGTAAATGAATTATACTGGACTCCTACAATACATACGGTTGATTTACACCAACTCAGCTCTATGCACTCAGAAAAAAACAGAGATGCAAAGCGACTTAGAAAGAGCAACACACGAGAGAGAGCGAGAGAGAGAGAACTTCAATAGCGTAAGGTATAAAAGTCACTTCATTTGCCAGCTTTCATAGCCTTCATTTAGGGCAGGGCATCAATACGCCACAGTAAAAATACTTGATTTCATACCCTCCTTAGCAGCAAGGGTTGACCAAGATACAGTCCCAGCCAATCAGATGTCTGTAAAAGTCCCTGAGAGGCGGGGGTAGAGTTTTTTCCCCTTCAGCATTTTTCCCTTCCCCATTTTTCTGCCTAAGGTGTGAGCATGAGGCCTGAGCACTCATCTTGAGACCATGAGGCTATTAGAATAAAGGCGAAGGTCTGTGGGCTAAGGATGGGTGGAGTGATGAGATAGAGACTGGGTCTCTGGTTGCATTGCTGAGCCTCAGAGCCAGTTCTAGACTGGCCATGCTCTTCTTATTGTAAGGGGCAAGTAAGTTCCTACTTGATTAAGCCATTAGGGTATTTCTGTTTTGTGTTACTTATATTTTGCTGTTGTTGTTGCTAGTTGCAAGCAACCACAATCTTAAAACAGATATAGCAGATGATACCACCTGTCAGTCCTTTCAATGATCACATGCTCTGGAGTGAGATGGGAGATGTGATTCTGCCTTGTACAGTATATGCACCTCAGTGTGCTTCTGTGAGGCTGGGTTTTAAGGTTTCATGCTTTTCATACAGCTTGGCCCCCAACCCAAGCCAACAGCTTCTTCTGATGCTCATCTGAAGCCTGAGATCTATTCTACTACTGGAGAAATCTCTACCCTGTGCTGCATTTGCTGAGAGAAGACGTATCAATCTCTAGCACATTGCCTTCCCAAGGGACTTTTCATGGGTAGATTTCTCCAGGTGACTCTTGCTGGGTGGTATAAATGGTTAACATGCTCAGCTGCTAACGGAAAGGTTGGAGGTTCAAGTCCATACAGCGGCATTTCAGAAAAAAAGTCCTGGTGATCTACTTCCAAAAAATCAGCCATTGAAAACCCTATGGAGCACAGTTCTACTCTGATACACATGGGTTACCATGAGTCAGAATTGACTCAATGGTAACTGTTTATTTATTTATTTATTATTTATCTTCTTCCATGTGGGATTTTAGCATCAAAAACCCTGATCCTAGGCCTAACCTTTGGGTAAGAAGTGAAAATAGTGTTGCATGCTGGGGAGGCTGAGTTGCGAGTGGCTGGAGGCAGAGGACAAAGCTGAGAAGTGTATGTGTGTGAATGTGAATGTGTGTGTGTGTGTGTGTGTGTGTACACTTACTTGAATCCATCCAACCCTAGATTTCCCTGAAAAGTGGTATATAATTCCTAACTATTACATCAAAGTGAATTTTTCTCACAAGAAAAAATGAAAAAATCAGAGATATACTCTAATAGGTTTTTTTTCTTTAAATGTGAGTCATGTTCTTTTATGCACTAGCATAAAAAGTAAAAAGCTTAGTCAGGGTTTGGGGGGGAAGATTATATAAAAATGTATGCTGAAATAAACAGAAAAGTTTACCAAAAATGCCCAGTGGTGCTGCAAAAGGCATTAGCATATAATTTTTAACTGTGTTATTCTCCACCTTGTCCATTATAAGAATTCCTGATTATGAAATCTTGGCCCTGCTAAATGATGTTCAAATCTTGGCATTATTCTGTGCTTCTTCTGATGACACTGTTGACCTAGTTGCCATTTTAAATATATCTTCTACCCTGATTAGACCTCAACGGTGAGATCTACTTCTCTACTTTTTCACTGGTGATATTAACTAGTGTTTTCTAATCAAGATTCAATGGTTTTACTTAAAAGGTAAAAACAATCAATCAAGACAAAAATCCAGACACAGAGAATGCCTAGTGGCAGCAACATTCTTCAACATCATGTGAACAACTGGCTCAAACCACAGTTACTTGGTACTGTTCTTACCGTGCTTCTGAACCATTCCGCCAGTACGACAGGCAAAATCAATAGGCATTTTACATTTATCTTCTAAAATTGTGATGCTATATTAATGAGAAGGTATTAATCTCTTCATTCTAAAAGAGCACAAACTTGCTCATAAATTGAGAGCCAAATAGTCAGGGATTGTTGGTAAGGTCATTCCAAAAGCCAAATATAAAACACACAAATTAACTGAGTCATTTCTCTTTCCTAGGATAAGGTTATGTAACCTGTAAAATGAGAAGAATGGATCAGACAGCATAAGGGTCCTTTTAATTCTAATTCTCTGAGTTTCTAGGAGCTTCTGATCTGTATCTATAGATACGTATAGCCTCAGCTCATTATTTTGGTTTAGTTATCAAGTCTACCCAGAACACCATAGGAGTCTCTGGGCTATTGCTGGAGTTCAGTTTGAATATGTAACATGAAGACTCTGAGGAAACCTGGAGAACAATTGAGAAATTCTGCAAAGTTTTTAGATATCCCTGTATCAATCCTAAGAGAATGCCCTGAGTCAAAAGCAATTAGAACTGGAGTAAAACTCATGGGGAAGGGGACAAGGGCCCATGGAAATACAATTCTATAGAATTTTACACAGCTTAGCTCTCATACTGGGGCTGGACAAGAGTTCCCATCTAGTGGGTCATGGCCCTCTTGAACTGTCAAGATTATACAGAAGTCCACAAATCAATAAGAGCACCAAGGACTGCCCAAAGACTGAGCAAGTAACATTTCCCACAAATATATACGACTGCTTTAACATAAATGTGTATGCTGCTTTAACTAATTCGTTTAAATCCAGAATTAAATTTATTATGCCTATTGGTCATTATGTTGTTTTCTCAGTCTGAAAATACTAAAAGTATATTTTTAAAAGTACAAAAGTACACATATATTCCTATATATTTCTGTTAGGTGCCGTTGAGTCAATTCCTACTCATAGTGACCCGATATACAACAGAATGAAACAATGCCCAGTCCTGCACCATCCTCACAATTGTTGCTGTGTTTGAGCCCATTGTTGCAGCCACTGTGTTAACCCATTTCGTTGAGGGTCTTCCTCTTTTTCACTGACCCTCTACTTTACCAAACTTGATGTCTTTCTCCAAGGACTGGCCCCTCCTGATAATATGTCCAAAGAGTGTAAGATGAAGTCTTGCCATCCTTGCTGCTAATGAACATTCTGGCTGTACTTCTTCCAAGACAGATTTGTTCATTCTTCTGGCAGTCCATGGTATATTCAATATTCTTAGCCAACGCCATAATTCAAATGCATCAATTCTTCTTCATCTTCCTTATTCATTGTCCAGCTTTCACATGCATACGAAGCAATTGAAAACACCATGACTTGGGTCAGGCCCACCTTAGTCCCTAAAGCGACATTTTTGCTTTTCAACACTTTAAAGAGATCTTTTGTAGCAGATTTGCCCAATGCAATGTGTCGTTTGATTTCTTGACTGCTGCTTCCATGGGCATTGACTGTGGGTCCAAGTAAAATGAAATCCTTGACAACTTCAATTTTTTCTCCATTTATCATGATGTTGCTTATTGGTCAAGTCAGGAGGATTTTTGTTTTTTTTATGTTGAGGTGTAATCCCTACTGAAGGCTGTGGTCTTTGATTTTCATCAGTAAGTGCTTCAAGTCCTCTTCATTTACAGCAAGCATGGTTGTGTCATCTGCATATTGTAGATTATTAATGAGTCTTCCTCCAATTCTGATGCCATGTTCTTCTTCATATAGTCCAGCTTCTTAGATTATCTGCTCAGTATACGGATTGAATAAGTATGATGAAAGGATACATCCCGACACACACGTTTCCTGACTTTAAACCACACAGTAGCCCTTTGTTGTGTTGAACACTGCCTCTTGGTCTAAGTATAGTTTCCTCATGAGCACATTTAAGTGCTCTGGAATTCTCATTCTTTGGCATGTTATCCATAATTTGTTATGATCCACACAGTCAAATGCCTTTGCACAGTCAATAAAACACAGGTAAACATCTTTCTGGTATTCTCTGCTTTCAGCCAGGATCCATCTGACATCAGCAATGATATCTCTCCTTCCAAGTCACCTGGCTTGAATTTCTGGCAGTTCCTTGTCGATGTACTCCTGTAACCAGTTTTGAATGATCTTCAGCAAAATTTTACTTCAGTGTGATATTAATGATATTGTTCGATGATTTCCGTATTCTGTTGGATCTCCTTTCACTGGAATGGGTACAAATATGGATCTCTTCCAGTCAGTTGGCCAGGTAGCTGTCTTCCAAATTTCTTGGCATAGACGAGTGAGTGCTTCCAGTGCCACATCCGTTTGTTGAAACATCTCAATTGGTATTCCTTCAATTTCTGGAGTTTTGTTCTTCACCAATGCCTTCAGTGCAGCTTGGATCTCTTTCCTTGGTACCATCGGTTCCTGATCATATGCTACCTCCTGAAATGATTGAATGTCAATCAATTCTTTTTTGGTAAAGTGACTCTGTGTATTCCTTCTATATTCTTTTGATGCTTCCTACATTGTTTAATATTTTCTCCATAGAATCCTTCAGTATTGCAATTTGAGGCTTGAATTTTTTTCTTCAGTTCTTTCAGCTTGAGAAATGCCAAGAGTGTTCTTCACTTTTGGTTTTCCAACTACAGGTCTCTGCACTTTTCATTATAATACTTTTAGTTTGTCTTCTTGAGCCACCCTTTGAAATCTGCTGTTCAACTCTTTTACTTCATCATTTCTTCCTTTCACTTTAGCTACTCTACGTTCAAGAGCAACTTTCAGAGTGAGTCTCTTCTGACATCCATTTTGGTCTTTTCTTTCTTACCTGTCTTTTTAATGACCTCTTGCTTTCTTCATGTATCATGTCCTTGATGCCATTCCACAACTCATCTGGTCTTTGGTCATTAGTGTTCGATGTGTCAAATCTATTCTGGAGATGGTCTCTAAATTCAAGTGGGATATACTCAAGGTCATACTTTGACTCTCACGGACTTGTTCTAATTTTCTTCAACTTCAACTCAAACTTCCATACGAGCAATTAATGGTCTGTTCCACAGTCAGCCCCTGGTCTTGTTCTGACTGATGATACTGAGCTTTTCCTTTGTCTCTTTCCACAGATGTAGTTGATTTTATTCCTGTGTATTCCATCTGGCGAGGTCCACGTGTATAGTCACCGTTTATGTTGTTGAAAAAGGTATTTGAAATGAAGAATTCATTGGTCTTGCAAAATTCTATCATGCAACCTTCAGCGTTGTTTCTACCACCAAGGCTGTGTTTTCCAACTACTGATCCTTCTTGTTTCCAACTTTCACATTCCAATCGCCAGTAATTATCAATGTATCTTGATTGTATGTTAGATCAATTTCAGGCTGCAGAGGTTGGTAAAAATCCCCAAATTCTTCATCTTTGGCCATAGTTGTTGGTGCATAAATTTGAATAATAGTCGTATTAACTGGTTTTCCTTGTAGATGTATTGATAGGATCCTATCACTGACAAGTGCTGTACTTCAGGATAGATCTTGAAACTTTTTTTGACAATGAATGCAACACCATTCCTCTTCAATTTGTCATTCCTGACATAGTAGACCATATGATTGTTTAATTCAAAATGGCCAATACCAGTCCATTTCAGCTCACTAATGCCTAGGATATTGATTTTTATGCATTTCATTTTTGACGACTTCCAATTTTCCTAGATTCATACTTCGTACATCCCACGTTCCAATTATTAATGGATGTTTGTGGCTGTTTCTTCTCATTTTGAGTCGTGTCACATGAGCAAATGAAGGTCCCAAAAGTTTGACCCCATCCGCGACATTAAGGTCAACTTGACTTTGAGACGGCAGCTCTTTCCTAGTCGTATTTTGAGTGTCTTCCAACCTAAGGGGCTCATCATCTGGCACTATATCAGACAATGTTCTGCTGCTATTCAAAAGGTTTTCACTAGCCACTTTTTTCAGTAGACTGCCAGGTCCTTCTTCCTAGTCTGTCTTAGTCTGGAAGCTAGCTGAAACCTGTCCACCAAGGGTGACCCTGCTGGTATTTGAATTACTGGTGGCAAAGCTTCCAGTATCACAGCAACACACAAGCCACAGTATGACAAACTGACAGATACGTGATGGAGTCATATATATATATATATATATACACATATTCCTATATATAATATAGAAAGAGAATTCTCATAGTCAAAGGTTGAAAAATATTCACTCCTCTAAATATGAAATCTGTTTAAGTTCCTTAAAAAATATCTTACTGAAGAAGATGTTCTCTATAGTAGCTACTTTAAAGCAGTGTTTTTCAGAAAACAAATTGTAAACCATTATTGGTCACGAAATCAATTCAGGTGGTTGTGATTAACATTTAAGAAGAGTTAAACAGAATACAAAGTATCAGAGTGCATCACCAGTAATAAGGGTACTTCGTGTGTGTGAAGATTTGGTTTTATATATGCATGTATGTGTTTCCTGTGTCATAGTGTAATGTGTGTATATAGATAAATATATATGTTTTTTTTTTACTGTAGATTTCCCTCAAAAAAGTTTGAAAGCACTGTTCCAGAAGGATTGGCATGCACCCAGCTGTGAAGCGCCCTCTAGAAGTGGTGCGGAGGCTCAGCAAGATGGTAATTTGGAGCTGTCCCACTGTAGGCGCAAAGATGATGTTTGAGGACGCAAGATACCTCAAGGATCCTATTAGAGCATCAGGTAGCTACTCCCCCACAAAGCATTCCGCAGTCACCACATCCTGGGAGCTACTACTGACCAAAACAGCTGTAGCTATAATAGAAGCCTCAAAGTCAGACTCCTTATTCTTTGGCCTCATCCCTATTAATCATCTCAGAATAATTTATCAGTGATGGAGAAAGGGATCAGCCCCTCTGTTTATCACCCAGGAAACACCTGTTATGTTCCATTCACTTCCACACCACAAAAAGAGAATCACTAATTTCACAGGGAATTTGATTCATCTGGAGCATCAACACACAATACTTTTAATACTACATCATAGCATAATTATCTAAAATGATTGAACAGACCCAGGCTAAATTTATAAAATCACTAAAAAGGTAAAATAAGATAACCGAGGTAAACTTGAACAAGAATTACAGGGTCTATTAGATAATACAATGGAGTCCTTACATCAAGGCTTGGTATATAGGCATCACTGTTTAGTCAAACTGTACCTCTAAGATTTTTTTAAAATAAGCAATACCATGAAATGATAGTATTATTGCCTATAGAATTACTAAGTGGTGGGAAAGGTAAACCAGTTACAGAGATCCTAAGCAGTGATGCTCACATACTTTGGACACATTATGAGGAAGGACCAGTCCCTGGAGAAGGACATCATGCTTGGTAGAGGGTCAGGGAAAAAGAGGAAGACCCTCAACGAGATGGATTGACACAGTGGCTGCCACAATGGACTCAAACATAGCAACAATTGTGAGGATATCACAGGACCAGGCAGTGTTTTGTTCTGTTGTACATAGGGTCACTATGAGTAGGAACTGACTTGACAGCACCTAACAACAACAACAAGAAGCAACAGGTTGAGAAGGGACAGTGTTGACATGTCATGGGATTGTTAACCATTGTCATAGGGCAACATGTGTACTAACTGTTTAATGAGAAACTATTTGTTCTGCAAACCTTCATCTAAGGTACAAAAAAAGAAGAATTATCTATATGAGATCAAATCGACAACAGCAACTCAAAAGGTTTGATGGGAAGCCTCGGGGGCAGTGAGTTGAAGATAATGGGGATGGAATAATTTGGAAAAGGATAGTGAAAATAGCAGCACAACTGGAAGAATGTAATTGATGTCACTAAATTGTACATGTAGAAACTTTTGAAATGGTGTAAATTTGGCTATGTATATTTTCACCAAAAAAAGGTCCTCCAAGGTCAAGAAGGGAGAGTGTTGATATGTCATGGGGTTGTTAACCAATGTCATAAAACAATGTGTACTGACTGTTTAATGAGAAACTATTTGTTCTGTAAACCTTCATCTAAAGTACAATAAAAAAATTAAAAAAAGAAAATGTTCTACATTCTACCTTGGTGAGTAGCATCTGGGTCTTAAAAATGCCTGTAAGCAGCCATCTAAGATACTCCACTGGTCTCACCTCTTCAGGAGCAAGGGAGAATGAAGAAAACAAGGTAACAAGGAAAAGATTAGTCAAAGGACTAATGGACCACAATTACCACGACCTCCACCAGACTGAGTCCAGTACAACTAGATGGTGCCCAGCTACCACCACCGACTTCTCTGACCGGGATCACAACAGAGGGTCCCAGACAGAGCTGGAGAAAAATGTAGAACAAAATTCTAACTCATAAAAAAAGACCAGACTTACTGGTCTGACAGAGACTGGAGAAACCCCGAGAGTATGGCCCCCAGGTACCCTTTTAGCTCAGTAATGAAGTCACTCCTGAGGGTCACCATTCAGCCAAAGATTAAACAACCCCATAAAACAAAACGAGACTAATGGGGCACACCAGCCCAGGGGTAAGGACTAGAAGGCAGAAGGGGACATGAAAGTTGGTAATAGGGAACCCAAAGTTGAGAAGGGACAGTGTTGACATGTTGTGGGGTTGTTAACTATTGTCATAAAACAACATGTTTACTGTTTAATGAGAAACTATTTGTTCTGTAAACCTTCATATAAAATACAATAAAAAATAAAAACAAGAAGCATCAACTTAGCCCTCATATTCGTCCAGAAAATAATCTAAGACAGTGCTAGCACACATGAGGTACTCATAAGAGTTGAATTAAGAATATTGTTCTATGGAAGCCCTGGGTGGTGCAAACTGGTTAATGTGCTTGGCTGTTAATAAAAAGTTTGGTGGTTCAAGTCCACTCAGAGGCACCTAGGAGAAAGGTCTGGTGATCTACTTTTGAGAAATCAGCCATCAAAAAAATATTGTACTATCATATGCAGTATAAAACAGTTTTCCACCCAAAATGTCTCAATTCTAGTTTGCATTAGAGACAATACTATTATCATTTCATGGTACAGCTTATTTTCTAATCTTAGAAAAAAACCTTAGAAGTACAATTTTAAATTAAATCATAAAGCCTAAACTTCAAATCTTGATGTTAGGTCTTCATTTTGTTATCTGTTATAAAGCTGTGATTCTTGTTCAGATTTAATCCCATTATTTTATCTTTCTAATAATTTTACTAATTCAGCCTGGATCTGTTAAATGTTTTTTGCATAATTATGCTATAATTTAGTATTAAATATTTTGAGGTTAGGTTCAAAATGTACTTTTCCCCCTGAACACTACTTCTTTCTTCCTCAGTGACTTTGGGGAAGACATTTAACTTGTCTAAATTTCAGTTTCCTCATGTTTGAAATAATGGTGGGAAGACTCTTGACTCCTAAGGTTTTTATTTTCTGGCTCTAAAAATCAATTAAATTGAGAGACAAACATTTATTGAGATAATCATTGGTTTTTCTACTTTATTCTATTAATGTGTTGAACCACATTGTTTACTTTTTGAATGTTTAACTTTCCTGACAGAGATGAGCCCCATTTGGATATGATGTCTTGCTGGACTTTATTTGCTTGTATTTTGTTAATGTCTTTTATAATTCTGTTCATGGGGTATATTGATTTTTCATTATCTTTACCTATAATTTTTTTTTTTTAGATTTTGGTAAAATGGTGATGCTGATATCATAAAACATGTTGGGTAGCATTCCCTCCTCTGGTTGGAATTCACAGCCCTGCTTTCTGGCAGGAAAGTACCTTCAGACATGAAGCTGGGGCAAATGTGGGGATCACCTCACGTTTCCTTCTCTTGAAAACCATGTTTCTGTACTGCTTTTGCTAAATTATTGAAAATATCCTTATGTATTTTGTTAGCTTTATAGCTGAAGATATCAGAGAGCTGTGGAAGCAATAAGGAGTAGATTAACTAAAGCCCCAGAGAGGTGAGAGCTGTTCTAAGTCTTAGGATTGAAGAGACAAGGTTCTGCAAAGTTCTCAATATAAGTTAAGAACAGTCATACTCGAAAAACAAGGATGAATCAGAAGTAGACTGAATCTTACTAAAACCTCAATCCATCCCTGACCCAGTTCAATTCTTGACTAGATTGAGGTTGTTACTCCCTACCAGAGGAAAGAGGACATCGTCCCCACTGAAAGATATCATAATATGTAGCATCTTTGGTCCTTTCATTCATAATGTCTGACATATAGTTAAAAAAAATTAGTAAGCATTCAAGAGACAAGAATGTGAGATTGATAATCAAGATAAAAGCATACATCAAAAACAGAAAATCATAGGAACCAGATATGGCAAATATGATCAAGAAAATAGTGGAAAAGAGAAATAAAACAAATGGATAAATAGATAACTAACCCAAATTAGAATCTTTAAAAAAGAATGTTAAATAGACATTCTATAGTTTAAATTTTTTAAACGTTAAATTAAAACTCATTGGGTAGGTTGCAAATCAGCCTAGACTTGGCTGAAGACAGGATTAACGAATTCAAAGACGGGTTAATAGAAAAATCCAAACTGTATCACAGAGAACAGAAGAAATAGAACAAAGCATGAGACCTTCAGAGTTCTATTGATGCAGCTCTCTGATTTCACTGTTTTGTGAATTCTAGACACTTTGTCTTCTTGTACTCTTAACTTGGTCGTCCCAACTCAGGAAGTCTACCAAGTTCCACCCGGCTTCCCACTCCCTGTACTACAGCCGGAAAATTCTCTCAAGACATTAAGCTGAGGCAATTGCTGTGCGTTCCAGTTTCAGTTGACATTGAGGCCAATTCCAACTCATGATGACCCTGTGTGTGTCAGACTAGAACTGCTCCATAAGGTTTTCAATGGCTGATTGTTTGGAATTAGATTGCCAGGGCTTTTTTTCCAAGGAGCCTGTGGGTAGACTTGAATTTAACTTTTTGGTTAGAGCCAAGCGTGCTAACTGCACCACCCAAGGACTCCACTGCAGTGCTTGCTTGCTATGCTTCCCATTTCTCAGGGAACGCTTTCCTTCATTATCTCATGCTCATTTGTCTTCAAAACTATTGTTTCAAATATTCTGTCTTTTTTTTTGTTTGTTTGTTTGTTTTTTGTTTTATTTGGGAGGTTATTTCTGGTTAGAAATGGAAGTCCTTCCTTTATTAGATTTTGTATTCCCACAGTGGCCAGTACAGTGCTCATGAAGTGTTTATTAAAGAGTTTATAATGAAGATACTGTCTTTGTATTTCTAACATCAACATTATGAGATATTGTAATAAGCAGGGATGATTGGAACCAAACATTGTATTCGTTTGCAGAATAAAGCCTAAGAACTGATATGCTTCTACCATTTGGTACAATATTCAGATCTCATTAGGCAGAAAATCTCCATAGAAATTTGCAGAGATTTCTGCATGAAAGACGAAGAGAAAGCCTTTTGCTCCTCGGAGGAAAAATCTGATGGTAAAATGAGATGTGTTAGTCTGCTTTTCCTCCCTGCTTCATGTTAATAGTGTTTACACATCTGGAACAAAAAGGAAGCAGAGGTGAATGAATTCTCCCAGAACTCAGCACACAAAAAATACAAGCGACAGCAAAATAGGAATAGTCTTTATTCATTTTCTGTACAATATTGTTTGGATACATGAATGTTGGTCTGTAACAGGACCCAGTTATCTTTTATTCTCTCTCTTCTCTCAGTCTCAGCGGGCCTTCTAACACTCTGTAAGGAGAGGCACTTCCAACCTGTTATAATTCAGAAGGTATGCAAAATTTTATGCAAGCTATATAACCTGAATTAAAATTATAGTCTAATCTTCTAATAAACCTTTGTGATCATAAGGGTCTTAAGTCAGTTGTTGTCGTATGTCCTCAAGTTGACTCCAACTCATAACGACCCTATATGACAGAGTAGAACTTCCCCATAGGGTTTCCTAGGCTGTAATCTTTTTTTTTTTTTTTAATTCTACTTTAGATGAAGGTTTACAGAACAAACTAGCTTCTCATTAAACAGTTAATACACATATAGTTTTATGACATTGGTTAACCCCACGACATGTCAACACTTTCTCTTCTTGAACTTGGGTTCCCTATTACCAGCTCTCCCATCCTCTCTTGCCTCCTAGTCCTCGCCCCTGGGCTGTTGTGCCCCTTTAGTCTCATTTTATGGGCCTGTCCAATATTTGGCTGAAGGGTGAGCCTCAGTAGTGACTTCATGACTGAGCTAAAAGTGTGTCCAGGGGCCCTACTCTCAGGGTTTCTCCAGTCTCTGTCAGGCCAGTAAGTCTGGTCTTTTTTTTGTGGGTTAGAATCTTGTTCTACATTTTTCTCCAGGTCTGTCCAGGACCCTCTATTGTGATCCCTGTCAGAGCAGTCAATGGTGGTAGCTGGGCACCACCTAGTTGTACTGGACTCAGTCTGGTGGAGGCCATGGTAGTTGTGGTCCATCAGTCCTTTGGACTAATCTTCCCTTTGTATCTTTAGTTTTCTTCATTCTCCCTTGCTCCCAAAGGGGTGAGACCAGTGGAGTATCTTAGATGGCCACTCACAGGCTTTCAAGACCCCAGGCACTACCCACCAAGGTAGGATGTAGAATATTTTCTTTATAAACTATGTTATGCCAATTGAGCTATATGTTCCCCAAGACTATGGTCCCCACAGCCCTCAGCCCAGCAATTTGGTCCCTCAGGGAGTTTGGATGTGTCTATGCAGAAACACTGGTGGTACAGTGGTTAAGTGCTATGGCTATTAACTAAAAGGTTGGCATGTTCAAATCCACCAGCTGCTCCTTGGAATATCTATGGGGCAGTTCTACTCTTTCCTATAGGGTCGCTATGAGTCTGAATCAACTCAACGGCAATGGGTTTGGTTTTTGGTTTATGGAGCTTCCATAACCTTGCTTGTACAAGTTGTGCTGGCTTCCCCAGTATTGTGTACTGCCTTACCCTTCACCAAAGTTACCACTTATCTATTGTCTATTTAGTGTCTAGGCTGTAATCTTTATGGGAGCAGATCACCAGCTCTTTTCTTCCGTGGAGCAGGTGGGTGGGTTTGAACCATCAACCACTCAGCAGCCAGGCACTTAACCATTGCACTACCAGGGCTCCTCTTAAGTCAGTAGATGTGTTCATTCTGACTAAATTCAACATTACACAGTAGAGCTTCAGCAGGCCCTGGTATGAGCTCAGAAGCAGATCTGGAACCGTGCCCTGCATTTGGTGAGAATAACTGCAGGGTTTATTTAGCTACACTCTATGGGGATTATGGCCTCATTATTTCTCTAAAATAACTGCTAATATTGCAAAAAGAATCCAAGGTGTTTGTGTGTGTGTATGTTTTTTTTTTCTTTGTTACTTTGCTATATCTAGTCTCATTCTTTGAGGAGGGGAGATATTTTATTGCAATCCCTTAACGTACGAGCAAAGAACAGAAAAGTCTATTTTAGAGTGTGTTGGGAGAATGGTCTGCTACCTGCCCAGGGCAGGGTAGGACAGCTATTACCTATTTTTTGAAGTTAATATTCTGTGAGCCACTCAGATTCCAAAGGTTTTCAGGTTTGATGTCTCCGGAAGGTTTATGGTAGCACAGCATAACTATCTCAGGGAGTGTAGTTAGCCCAGCTATAACTCTATCAAACTGTCACTTACCTTTCTGAGTTTGCTATTATGGACTCATCTGGAAGCAGCTTGTCTGTTTGCCTGAAACATCGACTTGGAGATGTTCATTTGTTATACCTTCTATAGGCCATCACAGGCAATTTGGTGGTACTATTCAGAGAAACTATTTAGCTAGCAAAATAAAACTGCTCATCCTTTCTTTGGATCCATTAAAGGAAGACAACATCCCTCCAACCTCAGAATCTTCTGAGGATTGAATATAAAAGTGTTCAAGAGAATGGTCTCTGGGGTGGTGATGGGGGATTGGTAAAGGAAAACTGTTGACTCACTGCCTCCTGAGATTATTCCTCTCTTGGAGTTTCAGCTGCCACTGTAAAGCCTGTCTCTATTAATTTATTCTGCAAATCTTTGCTGAACACCTCCTACATGGCAGGCACTTTATTCAGTGCTGGTGATCATGCCAACAACACAGACTTAACTCTTGCTTTCATGAAGCTTACTCTCTAAGGGAAGTGCTAGCTAGTTCAAAAATGATTAATTAACTCCAGTTGTGACAGTGTTGTAAAAGAAAAGTTTAGGGTGCTATGACAGAATAGAAAAGGTGGAACTAACATAATTAGGTGGGGACTGGGATGGGTAATGGTCATGGTCTCCTGAGAAAATTTCATTTCAGCTGAATTTTGTCAGACATAAGGCAAAGGGTCAAGTCTCCTCCAGCGAAGGCATCTTCTGTACAGAAGGATGGGGCCAGAGTACCTGACATCAGTCATCAACCTCATTTGTTGAGTGCAAGCTGAGGGCTAAGTTCCATGTTAACCTGGAAGATTGGCACAAAGGGAACTATCAATTAGTTGAATGCCCATTGTGTGCCTGGCACAAAGTGGAGCTTATGTGGGTTTTCTCATTAATACTAGCAACAATATTATAACAATATTAACTCCACTTGATCCATGGGGGAAGTAAAGCACAGAGAACTAATGTGCTTGCCCCATATCCACGTACAGTAAGTGATAGAATTCAGACCCAGATCTCTAGTTATTCCATGTCGCTTCTCAAGGTTACAAAGGAAATAGAGTATCATGCTAAGTCCTGGACTGATTGATTAATTTTGTTAAAACCCCTAAAATAGAATATTAACCAAACATTTGTTTATTTATTGTGCTTCTCTTCTAAGATTATAAACTTTATCAGGGCAGAATTCACATCTGTCTTGTTTGCTACTCTATACCTAGCACTTAGCACAGTGTATGGCAATGAATAGATACCCCAAAAATATTTTTGTATAAGTGATGTAAAGACAGACAAGACTGTGTAGAAGGGGAGAAACATTTGTATACAAGGAGCCATAACATAAGGTAAAAGATGACAATACGGTAGGATAAATTCATCTATCGTGCTATGGGAATTCAGAGGACAGAGATCTCTCTTCTGCCTGAAAACAAAAACCAAACCCATTGCCATCGAGTTGATTCTGACTCATAGTGACCCTATAGGACAGAGTGGAACTGCCCCATAGGGTTTCCAAGGCGGATCGAACTGCCAACCTTTGGGTTAGCAGCCAAACTCTTAACCACTGTGCTACCAGGGGTCCATCCTGACTGAAGGAATCAGGAAATTCTTCTTGCAGGACATGATATGTGATTCAGTCTTGATAAATAAGACTCAAATGAGCACAGATGAGCATTCATGACAAAGGAATAGCATGATCAGACACACAAAGACTGAAGATGTAAGGCTATGTAGAGAGAGCAGCAAGGAACTTAATTTGACTAAAATATAGTGTGCTGTGAAAGAAAGTTCTGGAAGTTTAGACTGTACAAGCTCCTGACTCTAAGGAGCCTACAGCCTGGTTGAGGACAGAAGATGTGAATATGAATAAATACTGCAGAGAAGAAGATATGATAGGTGTTGTTCAGGTATCTATTGCAACATAACAAACCACTCCAAAACTTGGTGGCTTAAAACAACAACAATCATTTATTTAGCTCAAGAATCTGCAATTTGGTAAAGGCTCAGCAGAGAAAAGCTCATCTCTGTTTCACAGGGCATTAAGTCAGGAATGACTTGAAAGTGAGTGGAGAAGGAGAAAAGATTAGAATTAACTAAAGCCTCATTTATTTAAATGTCTGAAGGTTTATGCTTGCTGACAACTACAACCTCAATTCCCTAACTGGGGCTGTCAGTGGGAATACCTACACATGACCTCTTCATGTGGCTTGGGCTTGCTCACAGCATGGTGGCTGGATTTCAAGAGGAAGCATCCAAAGAGTAACTACATTGCCTGTGTAACCTCAGAAGTCACATGGTGTCACTCTGTAGTCACAGGCCCACTTAAGATTCATCAGGGAGGGAACATAGATCCTACATCACATTGTAAGAAGAGCGTGTGGGATGGGATATATTGGTGCAGTCATCTCTGGAAAATAAAACTTAAGAGTGTGTTCTACTGAAAATTTACTGAATACTGCAGAGATGCAAAAACATCTGTCCTTGCCCCAGAGGAGTGTGCAATCTATTGGTGGCAGGGAATGCGATGGGTATATATGAGTTGGGGGGTTGGGTAGGGAGACAGTCACACATACAACAGTAAGAATCCATGTGGTAATGCTTGCTCAGGTCTGCACTGATCATGCTGATAAGATAAACTTACTGATTTACACAAATAAGCCTACGTATATAAGAAGCTCAATTCAAGATTTAGTGAAAAATAAAATCTGTTGTTGAAAAAAAAAAAAGGCATAGATGTGCATCAGTAACGTTCTAAGACATCTCTGGGCCGATGGCACTTGCTATTCAACAGAACAGATTCAATTCTGTCACACTTTGGAATTCTAGGCCAATATCCCTAGCTCACTCGTGCTTCTTGTGCCTCTCACCCTCTGGAGTCAGAGACAAGGTGCAGAGAAACTCTTCCTAACATGAAGTGCTCAGACATTTCCCTTGTAACTGTGGATCCTGCAGGTGTTGATACATGACTGTTTTCCTTGTGGTATATTAAGTTGGAAGTCCCAGGGTGGTACAAACTTTAACGTGGTCAGCTGCTAACTGAAAAGGTGGAGGTTCAAGTTCACCCATAGGTGCCTCAGAAGAAAGTCATGGCAATATACTTCTGAAAAATCAGCCATTGAAAGCCCTATGCAGTACAGATCTACTCTGACACACATGGAGTTGCCCTGAGTCAGAATCAACTCAACAACAGCTGGTACTGGTTAAGGTTAAGTCCAGGCCAATGGGTAAAACACATGACCCTACCAAGGTTACTTAATTCCCTTAATGTCCACATTATTCTGTAATTTTTCTTTCTCTCTCTCCTTCTCTCATTTACTCATTCTAATGTAAACTGAGCTGACAGAGGAAGTGGGAGGATTCTTACAGGTCAGGTAGAAATCAAATTACTGAAAGGAAGAAAGGACTGGATAGATGTGTGCATCAGGTTTGGAAAGAACTGGGACAGAGATGCCTGTGAAGGTGAGAAGGACCAAGGAGCAGTGTTGGAGAGAGAGGTCCACAGGGAGGAGGTATCTCTGTGTTCAGCACGAGATTTCCAGTCCTTGACAGCCTGAGTCTCTGTGCACTGGAGCCAGTCCAAACAAGTGTACTAGGAGAATCCTGCTCCTGGAGGTAGATACTCCCCTGTCTCATTTCACAGCTGGGGTGGGCTCACCTCCTGTTTGGACCTTGTCTCTGATATACTTCTTGGCTCTGACGCAGTAATGGTGGCCTCACTCCTGGTTGGGTTATCTGTCCAGGCTGCTCTAACTGATTTGTGAGATGGCAAATCAGGTGCGATGCAAGAAAGAGGAGTCAGGGAGGCTATAAAAGTAACTAGGTTTAGTATCTTCACAGTTCCCAGAGACAGGGAGGCACAGCATGCCATGATGCAGGGCCACACAGGGAATTACACCTGGGCACAAAGTAACAACAAGCTGGAACTGGAGAGGGTGTATGTATGTATGGCATGAGCCCTGGTGGCACAGTGGTTAAGTGCTTCGCTGCTAACCGAAAGGTCAGTGGTTTCAGCCTACCAGCTTCTCCAAGAAAGAAAGATGTGGCACTCTGCTTCTGTAAAGATTACAGCCTTGGAAACCCTATGAGGAAGTCCTACTCTGTCCATAGGGTCCTTAGGAGTCAGAATCGATTCAACAGCAACGAGTTTTTTTTTTTTTTTTTTTAGTTTTTTGTGCAGCAAGCAGAATGGACTTAGACTTCATGGAGACTGGGAATTTTGAATAATTCTATAGGCTCAGGAAGCATAGGGTCTGTTCCTAGTTGTTTGGTAACTAGTTGGCCCCAGGGCAATTAGGATGTGTGCATAGTGGTCCAGGAGTGTGAGAACTTGATAAGGAGAGTAGTTGCAGAATGAACTTAATCAGCTGCTCAAGAAGGGGAATGGACTGGCCAACAGCTAGGACCTCAAAACTGTGTCAAAACAGCATTTAAGAAAATAATATTACAAAGAAGGATCAGTAGTTGGAAAATATGGCCTTGGTGATAGAAACAATGACAGAAATTGCATGACAGAATTTTACAAGACCGATAACCCACCATTGGAAATGCCTTTTTTCAACAACGTAAACAGTGATTGTAAATGTGGACCTAACCAGATGGAATATATAGGAATCAGATCAACTATATCTGCGGAAAAAGATGATGGAGAAGCTCAATTATCATCAGTCAAAATGAGGTCAGGGTCACCTGTGGAATGATCATCAATTGTTCATATACAAGTTCAAGTTGAAGCTGAAGAAAACTAAAACAAGTCCACGAGAGTCAAAGTACAACCTTGAATTTAAAGGCCATCTCAAGAATAGATTTGACATATTGAACACTAATGACCGAACGTTAGACAAGTTGTTGGATAACATCAAGGACATCATACATGAAGAAAGCAAGAGGTCATTAAAAAGACAAGAAAGAAAGAAAAGACCAAAATGGGTGTCAGAAGAGACTCTGAAACTTGCTCTTGAATGGAAGTAGCTAAAGTGAGTGGAAGAAATGATGAAGAGCTAAGCAGAAGATTTCAAAGGGCCGCTCGAGAAGACAAAGTAAAGTATTATAAAGCAATGTGTAAAAACCTAGAGTTAGAAAAAGGGAAGAACATTGTCTTAGTCATTTAGCACTGCCATAACAGAAATACCACAAGTGGATGGTTTTAATGAAGAGAAGTTTATTTCTTCACAGTCAAAGTAGGCTAAAAGTCCAAATTCAGGGCGTCAGCTCCAGGGGAAGTCTTTCTCTCTCTGTCGGCCTTCTCATCAGTGTTCCCCTGGACTAGGAGTTTCTCCGCGCAGGGACCCCGGTCCAAAGAAAGCACTCTGCTCCCAGCACTGCTTTCTTGATGGTATGAGATTCCCCTGTCTCACTGCTCACTTCTGTCTTTTATATCTCAAGAGATTGCCTCAGGACACAATCCAGTCTTGTAGATCAGGTCCTGCCTTACTAACACAACTGCCACCCATCCCCCCTCATTAACATCATAGAGGCAGGATTTACAACATATAGGAAAATCACACAGTACCAGGAATCATGGCCCAGCCAAACTGATACACACATTTTTTGGGGGACATAATTCAAACCATGACAAACATGCTCAGCATTTCTCAAGCTGATAGAATTGAAGAAAAAATTCAAGCCTCGAGTTGCAATATTGAAGGATTTAATGGGCAAAATATTGAATAACCCAGGAACCATCAAAAGAAGATGGAAGGAATACAGACTCACTGTACCAAAAAGAATTGGTTAACATTCAACAATTTTAGGAGATAGCATATGATCAAGAACTGATTGTACAGAGGGTAGAAGTCCAAGCTGCACTGAAGGCATTGGCGAAAAACAAGGCTCCAGGAATTGACAGAAAACCAATTGAGATGGTTCAACAAATGGATGCAGTGTTGGAAACACTCACTCATCTATGCCAAGAAATTTGGAAGACAGCTACCTGGTCAACCAAAGAAACCAAGAGATTCATATGCCCATTCCAAAGAAAGGTGAGCCAATGCAATGTGGAAATTATTTAACAATATCATTAATATCATACACAAGTAAAATTTTGCTGAAGATAATTAAAAAACGGTTATAGTCATACATTGACAGGGAACTGCCAGAAATTCAGGCTGGATTCAGAAGAGGATGTGGAATAAGGGTTATCATTGCTGATGTCAGATGAATCTTGGCTGAAAGCAGAGAATGCCAGAAAGATGTTCACCTGTGTTTTACTGACTATGAAAAGGCATTTGACTGTGTGGATCATAACTCATTATGAGTAACATTGCGAAGAATGGGAATTCCAGAACACTTAATTGTGTTCACGTGGAACCTGTATATAGCTCAAGAGGCAGTCATTTTAACATAACAAGAGGATACTGCATGGTTTAAAAATCAGGAAAGGTGTGCATCAGGGTTATATCCTTTCACCATACTTAGTCAATCTGTATGTTGAGCGAATATTTTGAGAAGCTGGACTATATGAAGAACAGGGCATCAGGATTAGAGGAAGACTCATTAACAACCTCCAATATGCAGATGACATAACCTTGCTTGCTGAAAGCAAAGAGGACTTGAAACACTTACTGATGAAGATCAAAGACCACAACCTTCAGTATGGATTACACCTCAACATAAAGAAAACAAAAATCCTCACAACTGGATCAATAAGCAACATCATGATAAACAGAAAAAAGACTGAAACTGTCAAGGATTTCATTTTACTTGGATCCATAATCAATGCCCATGGAAGCAGCAGTCAAGAAATAAAACAACTTATTATATTGGGCAAATCTGCTGCAAAAGATGGCTTTAAAGTGTTAAAGAGCAAATATGTCACTTTGAAGACTAAGGTGTGCCTGACTCAAGCCATGGTATTTTAAAGCACTTCATATGCATGTAAAACTGGACAATGAATAAGGAAGACCAAAGAAGTATTGATGCATTTGAATTGTTGGCGAAGAGCATTGAATATATCATGGACTGCCAGAAGAATGAATAAATCTGTCTTGGAAGAAGTACAACCAGAATATTCCTTAGAAGCAAGGTTGGCGAGACTTTGTCTCACGTAGTTTGGACATGTTATCAGGAGGGACCTGTCCCTAGAGAAGGACATCATGCTTGGTAAAGTAGAGAGTAAGCAAAAAAGAGGAAAACCTTCAATAAGATGGATTGACACAGTGGCAGCAACAATGGGCTCAAGCACAGCAAAAATTGTGAGGATGGCGCAGGACCAGGCGGTGTTCCATTCTGTTGTACATAGGGTCGCTATGGTTTGGGACTGACTTGATGACACCTAACAACAACAACATGTGGCTGTACTCAGCTGGCAGTACCCTCCTACGCCATCTGGGTAGAGACGGGCCTGTTTACAATGACCTCTTCCCATTTCACCTGTTCCATTTTTGACCTTATGCGTGAAACTCCAGACTCTGTCTTCAGTGTCTCCCCACAACATGGCCCCTGCAGTGCTCTTTTCTGTGTTTACAGGCTTTCCCACCCCCACTGCTTTGGGTAGGACCACTTGCATCCCTCCACATTATCTCATGGGAACTTGACAGCAGAGAAGGGGACTAGAGGGAAAAGGGATTCCCATTACAAACTGAAGTTGAGATGAACTCTCTATGAGCAGCAAAGGAAAGTAATGTTTCACAACTTTTAGACTCCACATATGTTCTTTATCAGATAATAAAAAGTCCTTCTAGTAAGGGGGTTGTATCTACATGCTCTTCCACTGTTGAGTGCATAACTTAGGGGTTATCTACAGAACCAGATGTCTCTAGCTTCCTTGCTGGACTCTTCCTAGCTGGCAAGGACAGATATCTACCCAACATCTATCTCATTATGGTATCTCTAGTGTTGTCTTATTCCAATCCTTCTCCACATGGTTTCCAGAATGAACTGTATAGAATATAAATCGCATGCTACTCATCTAACTTAAACCCTTTAATGGGCCTCTCTTTCCCTCAGGATAAATTCTAAACTACTAAGTGGGGCTACAAGGACCTTTATAACCTGACCCCTAGTTATTGTTTCAACCTTAAATTTCGCCAGTGACCACGCATTTTGTTTCTTCCCTGTGCCTCTCTGCATGCAAGTCTGTGCTGTGTGCTTCTCCTATCAGTCATTATCAAGATAAAATATAATGATTTTTCATGGTTAAGAGATAGGGGAAGGGTGAGGAGGGATAATAGATAATAGATAAGTGGTAACTTTGGTGAAGGATGAGACAGTACACAATACTGGGGAAGCCAGCACAACTTGACCAAGTCAAAGTCATGGAAGCTTCATAGACACATCCAAACTTCCTGAGAGACCAAATTACTGGGCTGAGGGCTGGGGACCATGGTCACAGGGGACAACTAGCTCAGTTGGCATAATATAGTTTATAAAGAAAATGTTCTACATCCTACTTTGGTGAGTAGCATCTTGGGTCTTAAAACCTTGTGAGCGGCCATCTAAGATACTCCACTGGTCTCATCTCTTCAGGAGCAAGGGAAAACGAAGAAAACTAAAGATATAACGGAATAATTCGTCCAAAGGACTAATGGACCACAATTACCACAGCCTCCACCAGACTGAGTCCAGCACAATTAGGTGGTGCCTGGCTACCACTACTGACTTCTATGACAGGAATTACAATAGAGGGTCCCTGACAGAGCTGGAGAAAAATGTAGAACAAAATTCTAACTTACAAAAAAAGACCAGACTTACTAGTCTGACAGATACTGGAGAAACCCTGAAAGTATGGCCCCCAGACACCTTTTAACTCAGTACTGAAGTCACTCCCGAGGTTCACCCTTCAGCCAAAGATTAGACAGGCCCATAAAACAAAACAAGACTAAATGGGCACACCTACTCAGGAGCAAGGATAAGAAGGCAGGAGGAGACAGGAAAGCTGTTAATGGGGAACCCAAGGTTGAGAAGAGGAGAGTGTTGACACATCGTGGGGTTGGCAACAAAACAATATGTGTATTAATTGTTTAATGAGAAACTAATCTGCTCTGTAAACCTTCATCTAAAGCACAATTAAAAAAAAAAAAGATAAATTGTAATGGACTCTTTAGTTGGCTTACTACTAGATGAAAGTTCCTTGTATCAAGTTCGTGTTATGCATTGTATTTCCAGCACTGAAGACAACACTTAGCACACAGAGGTTCTCAGTAAATTTTTGTTAAATGGATGGATGACTTGACCTCAGCAAAGCCAAACATCTGGCGGCAGTCCTTGACCAACTAAATTTCCCATAAGACCTTTCATTAAAGGCTTCTCCAATACAAGGCTGGGATGAAACATCTTTTCTAAGAACAGTACTCCAACCAGAAGTATCTCCAACCTGTTCCTTTTGGTCACTTGAAACCACATCTTACTATGTGACAGGTATTGGAATATATATCCTTCACTTAATTTCCACAACTATCCTATGAGATATACATTTTTATTATTCTCCATTTTAAATGAAGAAGAATAATAATGTGTTATCAAATTAAATAGATTTCTACCCAATCTCTATCTCATTACTGTATCTCTAGTGTTCTCTTATTCCAATCCTCCACATGGTTTCCAGAATGAACTGTACAGAATATAAATGTGATGTTATTCATCTAGTTTAAACACTTTAATGGGCCTCTATTACCTTTAGAATAAATTCCAGATCACTAAGCGGGGCTACCAATGGTATTAAATACTAAACACATTTTTCCAAGCTCCTGTACACATTCCATGCAGGATTAGCTATATAACTGATCAGGATCAGTACAAAATGAAAATGTGGGGATCCTTGTTCAGAATTTATTAAAGATTTCAAGATAGTGACTGCAGAGACTTAAGCAAGCATGGAGCCCTCTGAGCACAGAGCTGTGTATGAGATTGCACAGGTTTCCTGCCCGTGAAGGTAGCTTGGTCATATGTCCACATCAAGCTGAAAGGGAAATGTAGGATTTAGCTAGGTAGCCATTAGCCCAGAGAAACCTCAGGGGTTCAATTATTAAAAGGGGAGAATAGATTTTCGGCAAAAACAGAGCATTTCTGCCACACTTAATAAAGTCACACCCAATAAAGTCAGATTCCAAGGCAGAACCAGGATTCAAACCCAATTGTATCTTACAACAAAGCCCTTATTCTCAACCACTCCATCTCAGTTTGTGAGATGGGAGTCAGGAGATTACACCTAAGTACCTGTGTATGGGTGTTCCTGGGACTTTGTGATTTAAGAACCATCACCTCCACACATTCAACGTCATCTTCCAAGGCTGCTCCTACCACTGTACAAACAATATCCTGGTTTTAGTGTTCTCATGAGGAATAGTGACCAACAGAGGCCACTGCAAGAATTAGGCTAGACATTCAGCTCCTATAACCAAAGCCAGAATAATGGTAGCATAAAAAGAGAGACGCTTATCTCTCTCACACATAATAATGTAAGCATAGGCAGGCCATGGAAGCTCCATGATATCAGAAATCCATTTTTATATATTGTCATTGCCATCTTCAACATACAGCTTCCGTTTGGTGGTCTAAGATGACATCTAGGCCCCACCATCAAGTCTACATTCCAGCTAGAGGAAAGGGAGGGAGGGGAGAAGTGGAAGGCACAACTTGGTAGTTGCAAAAACCACTTCTGCTCATAAGCCATTAGAATTTAGACACGTGGTCTATATGAAAGGGAAACTGGGAAATGCAGTCTTTAGCTGTGCAACATATGCCCTGATAAAACTTGGGGGTTTTATTACTGAAAGAAGGGCAGAGTGTATATTGGAAGGCCACTAGCTGTGTCTGCCACAGCCAATAAAATTAATGAATCTTGAGTTTAGTCCAGTATGAATGCTTTTCAGAGGCTCAGAAGTGGGTAAGCATTGCTACAGCAAGCAAGAAAATTTTGCTATTCATTTATTCCACAGGTAAAGACTACTCACCCTTTGAAGCGGGCTTTTTACCTCAAAACGTCAACTTTCCATGTTACTTTTTTATACTTCTTTAAGAATAACAATTTTATATTTTATAAAACCTGTGTTTATAATTTAATCCTTATTAGAGTCACTGGTAATGATTTAATGTTTTTTTTAATGAGAAGAATAGTCATTTTTTTTTTTGTTAAATATATAAGCCAAATGTGTATACATTTCAGTTGAAAGAAGTTTTAGGTTTTCATAGGATACCAGTTTTTGCCAGATGCCTACCAGATGTATGGTAAGATATAATCAAATATATACACCTCATCATTTATTTTACAATACCAAAAAACTTGCTACCATTGAGTTGATTCCAGCTCATGGCCACCCCATGTGTCACAGAGTAGAATTGCTCCATAGGGTTTTCTTGGCTGTAATCTTGTCAGAAGCAGATTGGCAGGATTTTCTTACATGATGCCGCTGGGTGGATTAGAACAGGTAATCTTTAAGTTAGTAGTCAACTACAAACCATTTGAGCCACCCAGGGACCTGGCTATTTTGTAATAACAGCTATATATGTTTACATTTACATTATTTACATTTACATATATATTAATATACCGTGTTTTTACGCAAATAACAGTTGCCTTCTACTTTTTTTAGCTAACTGCTCACTTCTCCCGTGAGGTACTTCTGCAAGCAACACTATGCCAATTTTTTGTTTTTACATGTTGTTGTAAAAAAATTAGCATAGTAGGCTTGTGAAAATACCTCGTGGGGGGAGGGAACTGTTGGCAAACAAATGTAGAAGGCACGCATTATTTATGTAAATATCTGGTGCATACTTATGGCAATATAAGCAATATGTATGTAATTATATATTAATATTACATAATATTTACATATATTAATATATAATTATATTTGATTATGGAAATAGAAAATACTATAAGAAGATAATGTATTTCCAGATAGAGAGACTGGAGATATCATGTTATTAGATATAAGAGCTTTAAAACATTTGTACTTTTTTCTCAGAATGTGGGATCCATTATACTGAAATGGGAAATATTTCACAATGTTTTCTTCACAGTTTATGCCATTTTACAATGGCGTAAAATAAAAAAATTAAAAAAAAAAGGTAACAATAATTCAAGTGAAGAGGCAAGGGTTTTTAGAAGTCAGATTGCACGTAGGCTCCCTTATTCTAAAGAATGTAGCCTAGATGACTCTGGTTATAAACATCTAAGAACCTCTTTATTCGGAATAAGGAAATAAAAGGTGAAAACATAAGCAGAGCAGCTTCTGAATCTGTATAGTCCCTGACTTATTTAGTATTCGAGTTACAATGAACCGCACTTAACCGCTGTCCTTTTTTTTTTTTAACATCTTATTGTTAGCAACATGTACTACATACAAGGTTGCAGCACGTAATTTGCTGATGTTATCATTCTCAGATGTTCACTCGCAGATGTTCAATTTTATGATTTACTGTTCAAAACACTGCCTACTATATAGCAGGCTATGGCCTGGTCTACAATGAAGTCTGTGTTGGGACTCATAGAGGATAGAAAGTTGAGCAAGTGTTTAACTCTAACGACATACAGTTGAACTGCATAGGTGCCTGACAGCCATTAGGACTCCACCTTCATTGTCAGGACACTGACGCCGACGTCACTGTAGACCTGGCCTACAGCATGACCTTATTCAGCGTTTCGTACCATAAGAATCGTAAGTTGTTAATCTGAAGCTGAGTTGTTCGAGTTTCTCTAACTACAACACCTGCACTGCTTATACCCTCAACAATATGTCTAGCAAAGGAAGTCATGCCACTGAAGTTCTAACTCAAAAAAGAAGGTGAGGAAGGCTCTAGACAAGGATACAAAGGTGAAGATTATTAAGGCCTATGATAATGGAAAGAAAGTGGGTGAAATAGTACGTGAGGAAGGACTGTCTCATTCGACCATTTGGATAATTGTTAAGGATAAGGGTAGAATTCTGGAGGCAGTTAAAGGAGCTACTGGCATAAAATCGACAATTTTAACAGAGAAGAGGTGAGGGCCAGTCCACAAGATGGAGAAGTTGTTGGTAATTTGGATAGAAGACCAAATCCAGAAGAAGATTCCTATGAGTTTATTGACAATTCAAATGAAAGCAGGCAGCCTTTTTGAAAACCTGAAGGAACAGTAAGGAGAATATTACCATGAGTACTTTAATGCCAGCAAGGGCTGGTTTCATCACTTCAAATGCAGATTTGGCTTACATAATGTGCGTATAACTGGAGAAGCAGGAAGTGCTGATGTTGAAGCTGCTGAAAAATTCATTGATGAGCTGGATTATACAAGATGAAAAATATGTACCAGAAAAAAAATAAAAGGATCATACAGACAACTCTCACTAATTTTCTGTCTAGAAACACCATCCTCATTTCCAGGGTAATCCAGATGATCCAGAACTTTACACAGGTGGAGTTATTACTGCAAATGGACAAAATGCCAATGTCGGCCAACTCTTCATCATTGGAGTAAATTTTCATATTTTGTGTAATTTTTTTTATGTATGTTCGCATGTATTAAAATCTACCTGTAAGTTTATATGTGATATTTCCAACCCCTAAAGACAAATAAGATCACATTTCTAAATAGGCAATAGATAAGTGGTATCTTTGGTGAAGGGTGAGACAGTACACAATACTGGGGAAACCAGCACAACTTGCACCAGGAAAGGTCATGGAAACCCAACAGACACATTCAAACTCCCTGAGGGACTGAATTGCTGGACAGGGGGCTGTGGGGACCATGGTCTCAGGGAACATCTAGCTCAATTGGCATGACACGGTTTATAAAGCCAATGTTCTACCTTGGTGAGTAGCGTCTGGGGTCTTAAATGCCTGTGAGCAGCCATCTAAGATACTCCACTGGTCTCATCCCTTCAGGAGCAAGGGAGAATGAAGAGAAAAGGATACAAGGACAAGATTGGTCCAAAGGACTAATGGACCACAGCTACCAACGCTTCCACCAGACTGAGTCCAGTACAGCTAGATGGTCCCCAGCTACCACCACTGACTACTCTGACCGGGATCACAACAGAGGGTTCTGGACAGAGCTGGAGAAGGATGTAGAACAAAATTCTAACACACACACACACAAAAGACCAGATTTACTGGCCTGAAAGAGACTGGAGAAACCCCGAGAGTATGGCCCCCAGACACCCTTTTAGCTCAGTGGTGAAGTTATTTCCGAGGTTCACCGTTCAGCCTGGGAGTGGACAGCCCCATAAAACCAAATGGGACTAATGAGGCACAGCAGTCCAGGGACAAGGACTAGAAGGCAGAAGGGGACAGGAAAGCTGGTGATAGGGAACCCAAGGTTGAGTAAAGACAGTGTTGACATGTAGTGTTGTTAACCACTGTCATAGGGCAACATGTGTACTGTTTAATGAGAAACTATTTTGTTCTGTAAACCTTCATCTAAAGCGAGAATAGCAGCACAATTGGAAGAACGTAATCGATGTCACTGAACAGTGCATGTAGAAATTTTTGAAATGGTGTATCTTTGGCTATGTATATTTTCACCAAAAAAAAAAAAAAAAAAAAAAAAAAAAGTCAAGAAGGGAGAGGGTTGACATGTCGTGGGGTTTTTAACCAATGTCATAAAACAATATGTGTACTAACTGTTTAATGAGAAACTATTTATTCTGTAAACCTTCACCTAAAGTACAATAAAAGGAAAAAAAAAATAAGATCACATTTATAAAGATGCTGAAAATAAAAGGCGATAATAATGAAAACTAAAAAAAAAAGAGAGAAATATTTGACTTAGATCAGAACCAACTTATGACAGATTCGTCAGAACAGAACCTTCTAGTAACTCTGGGGCTACTTGTTTATCCATCCAACTAGTCTTAAAAAAGTAACATTTTTCAAATTAGGCCAGGTATAGAAAAGTCACAGCATGCTAGCGTTCACTTTGTAACATGTACTTTTTAATTCAGAGATGGCCCACATCTAACACTAGACTGGAGTTACCAGGACTTTCGACCGTGCCCATGTCAGGCATCAGTAATCAATTGCTGTACTATTTCTAGGCAGGCTCTTTCAGCTGATGAGAATTAACTAACATGTCAGATGAGACCTATTTGCCATCTGCATTTTCATGCAAGCCTTTAGTTTCAATTCATCCAACAGATAGAATACTATACACTGAGGTTATAGAGATAATGAAACAGTTATTTGCCTCAGGAGGAAACTAAGAAAAAGGGCAGGTATAATTCAGTTTGATAAGACTTTACTGGGAGCATAGAATACTATGGAAACCCAGAGAAGAGTTACTAGTTGGAGAGACACTGGGAAGATTTCACGGAGGAAGAAGCCATTATGCTCATATACTAAGAATAAATCATTCTGACACAGAAAAACAAGGCATGTGTGTGGTTGGTTTCTCTGACGCACTCCACACAGTGAATTTGGCAGTGAGAGTTGCGCATTATTGCTATGCAGCTGGGCTGGCCTAGCACAACCTTCTCTTGTAGCCCTGTAACCTTCCCCACACCCAAGAAGAGCCTTTAGTATGCAAACCGTCCTCCTAAACCTCCAGGCAGAGATGTTCCACATGAGCACTTGATCGTAACTCCAATACTGAAAACTCATCAGAACAATCATCTTTTTTAAAATGATGTCTAGTACGTGCTGTGAAAACAAAACCCAATTGTGATAGCTTTCGATGCTTCCTGGGCCAAGGGAATTGCATTCTGGTGGATGCGTTTTTGCCTCTCACAACCTCATAAAGCAGCGCGTGGCTGGAGGGCTCTGAGACTCAGTGATGGAGCTCTGTGGTCAGTGCCATCAGAGGGTGAGAAGAAAGCTGCTTCTGTGGTGTGACTGCAGTGGCTGCAGCAATCAGAATCCCCACTCTGGCACCAAAGGTTCTTGGGCAGCTACTGAAGCATTTAGAGAGGGGGTGGGGAGGGGGTGCATGGGAGGGAGGAAACCTGCATGCCAAATTATAGTGATGCTCAAGTTTAAAATAAATTCTCTGAATAACCTAAACTGCAATTTCCTGAGGATGCTCTATAAAGCAGCAAAAGAGAAAAAAATGTTTCCACAGGAATAGTTCATTGCCCTCATTCTCCCTAAAATCATCACCCTTCAGTCCCATTGTGGCCCTACTGGAAGACATTGGGTTCTGGCTCCTGACTTCAGTCAGTTTGGCCACACTTGCATTAAAGAACCATCCACTTGGGTCAAAGGAATTAGGTTCTCTGTTAAAACGCAGAAGCCCCTGACCTGGGACCCATGAAATCATTAGGTTCTATCAACACACTGAGGTGAATTAACTTCTTAGATACCTTTGTCAGTAGAGACCAGAGGGAAAGCAATGAGAGAAGATGAATTGGGAAGGTAGAAATTGGAGGAAAAGAAGGACTCAGAGGAAGGTCCTTTGGAGGGAGGACAGACAGACCAGAATGTGGCATTCAAACATGGGCTTCCACCCTGGGGACATCTGCTCTGAGGTGGGGAGGCCCTGACAGAGTCAAGGAGCTCAAGACAATGCTGAGAGTTTACTAAATAAAGACTTAACTGGATTCAAGTTTATATCTGGGAGAGTCGGTATTACTTCTTTGAAGTTTTCCCTCCCTTAGCCACTTCCAATCAGTGTCTCAGACATAAAGAGACCAGAAGAGGAAGTATGTAACCAGTTGTTGTGGAATTGACTCTGATGCATGGCCACCCCCATGTGTGTCAGAGTAGAACTGTGCTTCATAAGGTTTTCAATAGCTGATTTTTCAGAAGTAGATCATTAGCCCTTTCTTCCAAGGCGCCTCGGGGTAGACTTGAACCTCCAACCTTTTGGGTAGCAGCTGAGTGCATTAACCATTTGCACCACTCAGGGAGTGTGTAAAAGTGATGAAATCAGAGGTAAAAGACATGGACTCCCTTCTCAGCAACTCCAGCAATGAGCCGAGTGGGAAAGGCTGGCTGATCCTCAGTTTCCTTATCTGACCAGAGGCTCTTGCTTTGTCTCCCTCCAGGGCGTGTCTTACGACTTCAGTGGCACTACACAGAGGAGCTTTTTTTTATAAACTATAAAATGATGTACGGAGGAAGGCATTAATTAGCATTGATTTAATTAACATCTCAAATGCAGGATGGTGGGTTGGCAGATTAACCTTCCCAGTCTCTATTCAAAAGCAAAACCCTACACTGAATTTGCAATACAATTTTCTTTTCTTGACCGAAGGGAAGGAAAAAATATATAGGGGAGTGGTTCTTATGTAAGATTTGCCTGTACTCTTTACTAATTTTAAACCCTAGTTTCAAAAGCAGTGAGTTGTTTCATTTAATCAGCAATAAAGCATATCCCACAAAAGGCAGCTCCCTAAAGGGGAAGCTGCACAAACAGTTTTCTCTCGCTGCCTGCTATAACAATATTTTCTACTGAACTAAGCATTGCTAATTTTAGCCACGGATTATCTGGAAAGCAAGGAAAAAATAGATGAAAGGCAATTTTTACCTGAGCCAGACTGAGCCCCTGAAAACCTTTAGTAAGAAAGAGATGCTGCTAGAAAAAGCCACTATGTAACTCTAACACCTTGGGGACATTTGTCAACTGCTCTCCATCAGCACTGGGTGAGGGAGGGAGGTACCATTTTTCTGAATTCGGAGAGAATTGAAACTCAGAGGTGAAATGATCTGATTCAGGTCATTACAGCTTGTATAAGAAAGCCAAGTGTACCCCAGCAACCTTAATTCCCACCCTGGCCTCTGATCCCAGGCCCTTCGATTAATGGAATGGTATTTGCTATGAGGGCTAAGCTGTACTGGATGCTGGTTTCTGTAAGCTGCCTCAATGAAGAGACTTGAAATAAAGATCTTTGTAAGAGGGGCAGGAAGTAATATCTGTAACAAGGTTACTTTGATTTTGAACGGGACATTAAGGCAAAAAATAGCAATCTAAGGACTCTGTTCCATTCATAAAGATGCAGATGCTGCTTAAAAAAGCAGTCTTATGTTACTTGCAAAGGAGTCATTGAGATGCAGATGAATTCATTATGATCGTAGGTACTGTACCTCTCATAAGCAACAAACCCTCCAGACAAAAATGAATAGTTCAAACTGCATTTGGAAGTGCTCAGGTCCTGGTGGGGGTACAGAAGTCGTCCCCATGTGAGCTCTGGGTGAGGAGGTAATGTGACCTCCTCAACAGGGGGGTAGATAGCCAACTCATGCCCCTATGGGTATCATCTGGCTTCTCTGGCTGGCAGTGAAGGCAAAAACATAGGGATTCCCCTTGTGGCCTAGGAGAAATCATGGTAGGCTTCCAGGCTCACATCCCCGGGGCTGGTGGCTGCAACTCTGAGCATGGGATCTAGTCAGGAATCAGCCTTCAGCAAAATTCAGAATGCTGGATTTTTTCTCTTCCTTCACTGAATCCTTCTTCCAGGCCCTCATTCACACTAAGGTATAAAAAAAAACAAACCAATTGCCATCTAGTCGATTCCAGCTCATAGTGACCCTATAGGACAGAGTAGAATGAAGCCCCATAGGGTTTCCAAGAGCAGCTGGTGGATTCAAACTGCCAACCTTTTGGTTAGCAGTGGAGCTCTTAACCACTGTGCCAGCAGGACTCCACACTAAGGTATAGAAGACCAATAAAAAGTAGCATTACCCTGCAGAGAATTTGTATTTCTCACCTAATCTAAGCCAGAAACTGAAGAGAATTATTGGCTGTCATAGGAGTTTGAAAAGTCTTCTAAGACATAGACTGGCCTCTGTACAAAGAAACCCGGCAGGTTGGTGGGGGAGAGGGGCAAAGAAGGACAGTCAAGAGCTCCCTCCCCCAAGGATCTCTCATGGTCCAAGGACATCTCCGATTCAAGATTCCTCAGCATGCCACAAGATCACGCAAGAGTGGGAACTACATTCCCTAAAGGGAGCCTGAGAAATGCCTAAATGTAATGCCTTGTCCCTAGATTCCAAGCATGTGAGGGGTCCCCAAGGTTTGTTCTTGTCCCAGGGAACCATGTGACGGCACAGATGGGGTCACTTTTTTCAGCTCAGAGCGTGGTGGAGTCAAGGAAGAAATCCTCCCTGGAGGAAATGACTCCTGAGCAGGGTCTTAAAGAATTAATGGAGGTTGATCCAGGGAAGAGGAAAGGGAAGGCATTTGGAGGAAGAGAACTAGAAAAATTCAGGGTATGGGAAATAACATGGTAGGGAACCTTAAACTTACTTTGGGATGACTAGAGGGTCTCTGTTATAAATTGTGTCCCTCCAAAAGAAACTTGAAACTCCTAATCCCTGGTACCTGTGAATGTGATCCTGTTTGGAAATAAGGGTTTTCTTTTGTTCTGTAATAAAGTCATACGAGAGCAGAGTGGGTCCTAAACCTAATCACTTCTGAGTGGTGGCTTATAAAAAGAGCAGAATAGGCACAGACAAACACAGGGGGAGGACAGATGCCATCTGAGGACCTGTCTACAAATAAAGGAACACCAAGGATTGCCAGCAGACACCAGAAACTAAGAGAGAGGCCCACAGAAGGAATACACAGGGCTGACACCCTGATTTAGACTTTCAGTATCCAGAACTATGGCTCCTTAAAGCCACCCATTTGTGGTATTTTTGTTAGAGTAGCACCAGATAGTAAGACCGCCTCCAAGTGTGAGCACAGCTGGGCCATACAAGGCCTCATGTGCCCTGCAGAGGAACTTGGATAATAATCCACATGTAGTGAGAGCCATTGAGGATTGTAAGCAAAGGGATAGCATGGTTGTTTTTCATATTACAGAGATAACTATATCTGTGGTGTGGAGAATTGATTTGAAGTAGCAAAACTGGAAGCAAGTCTCCATCATAGACATCTTCTTTCCTGTCTCATTGTTTCCTTTACTGTCTTTTTATGGGTTTAGCTATTGTCATATGACATTTATATAGTGTTTTAAATTATAAGGGAAAGTGATTATAATATGCTGCTGAATGAAAAAGCAAGACAAAGAACTGCAGGTACAGTTTGCTCTCAACAGCATAGGTACGCAAAGTTACTGGAAGAAAATGTATCAAACTTTAATCAAGGACTAAGAATCTACCTTACGAATATAATCAGAATGGGACAAAATGGGGTTCTGTTTAATCATGTCCAGTTTTGTTTTACTTATAAACTAAAAAATAGAAGCAAATTAAATATTTATTAATAGAGAAAGACAATAAAATGTTATTAAATCTAAAATATATATTAATATTTTATTGTAATAACATGAAATTAATAATGTGAAAATACACAAGAAATACAGATAAGTGAAAAAAAAATGGTTTCCAAAGAGTTGTAGAGCATGGTCCCAGATTTGTATGTTTACATCCGTGTGTCTGTATGTGTGTGTGTGTGAGTGTGGGCATATGCGTTTGTAATAGGAGGTATATATGTTGTAATTGAGAGCATGAACTCAAGAGTCACACACTTAGTAGCTACATACAAATCAAAAAACCAAACCCACTGCTGTCAAGTCAATTTCAACTCAGCGACCCTATAGGACAGAGTAGAATTGCCCCTTAGGGTTTCCAAGGCTATAATCTTTACAGAAGCAGGCTGCCACATCTTTCTCCTGTGGAGCAGCCGGTGGGTTCGAACTGCCAAGCTTTTGGTTCGCAGCTGAGCACTTTAACCACTGCGCCACCAGGGCTCCTTTCAGTAGCTATATAATGTTGGGCAAATTTCTTAAGCTCAGTGTACCTCAGTTGCTTCATCCGTAAAATGAGGATAATAGCACTCTCTCTTTCAAAAGGTTATTGTGAGGATTAAACAAATATGCATAAAGCATACTTAGAGCAGTGCTTAGCATATTTATTATGTCAACAATCACTATTAATAGTTATGCAACAAAAATGCTACCAAAAAAGCATGCTAAAATAGTGTTCAATCTCCAGGCTATTGGCATTTGAGTGAGTTGTATGCTCTTTATGTTACAAATTTTCCATAAATGTTATGTATTATTAAATAATCAGGGAAAAATTCTCATTCAAAAAAGTGAAGTGAGTAGTCCAAAAGGCCAAATGTCCTGATCTACCTCCATCATATACCTGAACCTAAGCAATTTAATAAAAAGTCTCCTGAACTAGGAGCCTGGGAACTAGGGCCTTGGGTTGAAGTCCTACCACTAGACTTTCCAGATGTGTGAACTTGGACTACCCATAGGACCTCTGTGATGCTCATCCATTGGATGAGAATAACTACGTTTTTTCCCAGCTATCTCACATCTTCAATGGCAGCCACAACAAGATAATGAATGTGAAAGTTCACTGTGAGATATAAAACCCTATACACATGCAAGGATTTCTTAATAAAGTAATTCCCTCACTGACTCTACTTCTCATTTCTCCAGGTGCAATTTGCAAAGCTGCTCGATGTAAGGGATTGTGCTTATTGATTAGGTAATTACTGTAGAGTTTGCAGCCTTTGGAAAGCAAGGGGCTGTCTAGGATGCGGTATTATTTTGCAAAGCAGCAGCTCTTGATTACTCAGAGAAAGTCTGTGTTGTTTGGAGTTATCTATGCCATTTGTTTCTCTGCTTCTCTTTTCTGCTGTCTGCCTTTTGCTCATTTTATTACTTATTAGCAACTGGCTGTGAGGTAAGAGGGAAAATATAAAGGGGGATGAAACAGAAGCCATAAAACAACTTTTTAGTGAAAACAGCATCAGTGAGAGATGTTAGAACTTGCTGTGTTTTCAGAAGGAGAGCCAGATAACCTGTGACTTTTATTACCTTCTCAGTATAATACACAGGCAAAGTGCATGCACCCTTCCCACACACTCAGAGATGTGGTCTTGCTGCTTAAGGCTCAGGAGACTCACTAGCGTTCAGAATGGGGCTTACATTTTCAAATTTTGTTGTAATTCTCATTACTGTTCTAGCTAGCTAGTGCTGCTGTAACACAAATACAAGTGGGTGGCTTTAAGGAACAGAAATTTATTTTCTCACCTTCAGGAGGCCAGAAGCCCAAATTCAGGATGTGACTCACTGGGGTGGGGGTGGGGGTATTCTTCTTTGTCTATATCAGCCTCTAACCTCCCCAAAAAAACAAAAACAAAAAATAGTTGCCATTGAGTCGATTCTGACTCAAAGTCATAGAGTTTTCAGTGGCTAATTTTTCAGAAGTAGATCACCAGGCCTTTCTTCTGAGGCACCTCTGGATGGACTTGAACCACCAAATTTTGGATTAGCAACTGAGCACATTAACCATTTGTGCCACCCAATCCTTTCAGCTCCTGGGCTTATAGATTCATCTGCCTCCATAGTCGTCAGGTGGTGTCCGTCTTCCCCCTTATGTGCTCCCTTCTGTGTCTAATCTGTTTTGTTTTTCTTTTTTTGAGCTTTTGGAAGCTCAATTTTATTGTGGTAAAATATATGTAACACAGAATTTGCCATTTTAAACATTTTTAAGTGTACAATTCAGTGACATTAATTACATTCACAATGTTGTACAACCATAAAACAAAACAAAACAAAACTGTTGCTGTTGAGTAGATTCCAACTCATAGTGTCCCCACGTGTTTCAGAGTAGAACTGTGCTCCATTGGGTTTTCAGTGGCTGTAGTCTTACCGAAGTAGATCTCCAGGTCTTTCTCTGTAGTCTTACCGAAGTAGATCTCCAGGCCTTTCTTCCACAGAATCTGCTCTTTTTATAACTCAGAAGTGATTAGATTTAGGACACACTTTACTTTGGTATGGCCTCACTGGGCTAACAAGGACAACTCTATTTCCAAACAAGATTACATCCACAGGTTGGTTATTGTTGTCAGTTGCCCTGGAGTCATTTCAGACTCTGGCAGGACACAATTCAATACGTAACACTGGGCATAGGGTTGCTATGAGTCGGAATCTACACAACGGCAACGGGTTTGTTTTTTTGTTTGGTTTTGTTTTGTTTTTTGGTGCTTTAGGTTTCAAAGTCTACTCATAGAAGACTGAAAATAGCCCCAATGCACACCAGTACTGCTTTATATATTACATGCACAATCTTATCAGCTTAGCCTGAGTCTCATAACCACCCTGCCCATGACAGAAAGTCCTTCTCCATATCTGACCCTTATCTTATATCTCCAAGGGTTGTGTGACATTCCCAATCTCGATCTGGAGATGAAAAAGGCACATTCTACATGATTATTCCTTCTGCGGATCATGAAGCATGAGGTACTTCTCAAGGGGGCCTCAACCACATGGACATTTGGGAGAACTGGAATATGAACCAAACCAAACTGGAGTATAGTCCAAACCCAGTCAATGACCTTTAAAGAGAGAAAGAGTCTCATATCTCTGCACCCAGAAATATAAGGATGTCGTGTCACAGTATGACAACATGATGATAGTACCATGTTAGTCCACTCTCAAGTGTCAAGTAATAAAAAGTCAACTCATATTAGCTTAAGGAAAATTACGGGCTCACCGTAGAAGAGGCCAGGGATGACAGGAACTCTAAAGGCTTGTACACCATCGGGATATCTTCTCTCCCCCACATCTCCTCTATTGACTCCATCCCCACAGGCTGGCTATCCCCACAAACCAGCTCCATGGCAACAAGCATTGCTAGCTTTTATTTTTAAAGCCTCAAAATCAGAGAAGAGAGCTCATGCCTATCTCAAGGAGTAATTCTGTTTTGCAGAGGCATCTGTGGGTCACTGTGGCTGTTGGCTGTCAGAGAGCTGTGGCTTTAAGATGTACTCTATCTCATGGATCTCCTAGGGCAGGTAGTTAATACATATGTAAATAGATACAGAGAAAAGATTGAATAACAAAAATTTATCAAGGCAGCAAGTAGCTCCTGCTGCCAATGAGAACTGGGGAAAATTTTAATGATGAGACACAGAACTCTGTCTCTTCAAGCCACTAGTGACAGGGGAATGGTAGGTAATCCAGAAACATACCGAAGTCATATCTGACGATTATTTACACTTGTTTCACATGTTCACATATGAAATTAAAATTTAAATTAGCCACTTTAGAAATAACTCTTCCATAGCATGAGACCAATAATTTTAATTCTGATGCTGAATGCATAAAGATGTAAATTAAAGGAATTCCTTCTGGAAAGGTACCTGAATTAGGTAAATGCAGCTAATATTTAATTTTTTTGTGCCAGCAGGATGCAATGAGAATGACATCTGGAGTCGTGCAACATGGTAGCCCTGTGTGTTGTTTTTTGGGGTGGTAGCGGGAAAAGTGATAGAGACTGCGAGTTGCCTACCTAATATCTATTCTCCTCTCTCTTCCTTATTAACAGAATGCAGGTTTTATTCTAGGTGACAATGTGCCCAGCTAAAAGTTACGTTTCCCTGTTGACTTGATGTCAATGTGATACAAGCAGAAGTTGTTAGGTGGAACATCTTGGAAAGCTCCTTTGCCTTCCTTCCCTTCTTCTTTCCTGCTGCCTATAATATAGATATGATGGCTGGAGTTCCAGCAGCCAATTTGGACCACTAAGAGACATGTGAAGGATGGAAGAGAAGAAAGATAGAAGGAACTTGGTTCCTGAAGACCATGGAATGACCACACCTGCCCTGGACTGCCTACCTCTACACTTGATTATTTTTGAATGTGAGGTATGCTTTTTTAATGCAAAGCCATTGGAAGTTTGGGTTTTCTCTTTTATGCAGTCAGTTAAGCAGTGTATCTTGTAGAATGGGTACTGGGAAAGACCTATTGTATTAGGAATAGTGCAGATTAAAATGGTCCCTACAGTGCTAAACCCTTCAAAATTTCTGGGAGATCTGTGATAAGGCTTCCAGACGTGAATAATGCCCTATCTTTCTTTAGGAGCAGACATAGAGGGAAGTCAGAAATAGAACTCAGGCATTCTGGGCCACTGCTGCCTCTCCTATTTCCACATTTAGGTAGAAAAACAGGTTGACCTGTAAAACCATAAAAATGCACTCTGGTGCCTACCCACCATAGTGTTGGCCCGGGAATTATGAGGCCTGTGTTATGGGAAAGTGAGAATAAACAAGTGTGTGCTTGGAGCCAGGTAGACCTGGGTTCAAACCTTATTTCTTCCATATTTCTTATTTCTGTATGGTTTTGGACAAGTTATTAGTTTCTCTGGGACATCTTCTACATCTGAAAATGGAGAAAATAAAACATTCTGGGGGAGTTTGAGGGACTAGCAACCCTAGATGTTATCAGCGTCTCAGGTGAGACTTTGGATTGCTGTGCAGACACTAACTGAACGCGCAGCAAGGAGAACCATGACTCTCTCTCGCTTACTGAGTACACAGCATCCAAAGAGTAAGTCAGAGAGAGGTTACATGCCCAAGAGTCGGAGGCCACTCTTGCGTAAAGCTTTAAACACACAAACTTGACGCAATGGAAAACCCACACCAATCGATGTCAGTCATATCACCAATTCGGCAACATGGTCTTCCTCCCATGGAGAAGAATCAATAAGAGAGAGAAAACAAGCGATGAAGCTAATTCCCCATCCTTTCAAGAATTCTGAGAGGTCAAAAGTTCCTATTTTATGAGCTCAGGCAGAAAAATAAGAAGAGTTAGATAAAAGTTTCCCCTACATCTGTTTTTCAGGGTTGGAGTATGGATTAGATGATCTGATTAAGTATGCATTTTTTTAAAAAATCCAGGTATTCTTATAAGAAACACAGAAATCTTAAAAAGCTATTCGATTCAACTGTAGCAAACTATCCTATCAAAGCCAAGACCCATAGACCATTGCCTTCTGGATGCTGCTATCATTTGACTCATTACCATCAGGGTACTACTCATCTGCCCTCCTCACTTCCTCATTTCACCTTGAAAGTTGAATGGCGACTAGGGAAATATAGGGAAAGGCATTGGAGGCGAGAAGAAGGGAAAGACTGCAGGCTGGCTTCTTTCCAGTTCATTCCTTAATCGCCTGTGTGGATACTCATGCTTGGGAAGGAAAAAAAAGAAGCAGCAGTTGAAGGCCATTGCTACACTTCAATCTCAGTCTTAAATCTTATATTATAAAAGCTTTCAGAGAGACCAAAAAAAAAGGAAGAGAGAGAAAGAGAAAGAAAATTTCTTGCTAAGAAGAGTTGAAGCTTGAAAATGGAACTGAGGGCTAATAATATATTATGGGTTATAGCCAGAGTCCTGAGATACGAGGCCTCCATTTTATCTTCACATTCACATAGATGGCTTAAGGCAAATATTTTTTAAAATTCCCACGGAACAAAGACTAGGTTCTGAAGTACAGTCAGGTCAGGATTATCAAGCTAACTTTTTGTTTTTTATTTTTCAAGAGGTTGACCAATCGCACTAGTTGTAAAGTAAGAATAAGAAGACCAAAATTTGGGGAGAAGAAAGTACAGGTGCATTCCTGAATAGCTAAATCTGGCTTTAAAAAAATATTCTAGACTTGCAAATATCCAAAATTCAAACTAATCTCAAGAACTAGTCAACATAAGACAATACAGGGAGTTTCAGTTGAGAACACCATAAACTAATAGGCTTTGGAATGTAAATACCAGGAATTTTTATATGTTGCTTGGTTGGTTTGTTTTTTAGTAAGAACAAAAAAAAGTACAACTCCTAATTTATTTAATATTCCTAAAATATTTGTTTAGCACCGACCATAGACCAGGAACTGGAGGGGAAATATTGCATATTCAAGAGCCCTGGACAACAGGTCTGGGAACCTATGGCCTCTGAAGTCGATCTCAGACTCAAATTAATTTTAACTTTTAAGTAGAAAAGTATTTCAAAAATTCGGATTTGAAATTTGTAGGTAAAAGAGGAAAAATTATTTTTGTCCTGGAAACAGCTGATTTCCAGCTGGCAGAAAGCTCACTGGAGTCTAGAAGGGAAGTTACAGAAGGTGCTCACCTGTTCTGATGCTCTCAGGCCAGGTGAACAGGGAGGTCTGTCAAAGGCCTCCTGGCTGTTTGTCTCTCTCTCTCTGTAGGTTTCTGGATTTCTACTTCTCTTCCTTACTGTGCACTTGGCTCTGTGAATCTCCCTTTGTGTGCTTCCATCTTGTGTTCTCTTTCCCCAACTATCTATCAATATCTGGTAGCTAGCTAGATAGATGGATAGATAGAAAGACAGGTAGATAGATATGTAGGTGGGATAGAGATTTTTTTTTCTTTCTTATTTTCTCTTTGGTTCTCTAATTTTCTGTAATATAATATTGAAAAGTATGTTTTCGTTTCTTTAATAGTACTGTATAGTTCTTGAATATATGTTGTGCTTCTTGAACAATTAAATAATTAAAATAGATAAGTTTAAATTTCTCTGTAATTAAAAAAAAACTAAAACAATAATGGAGTTGTCAACTATGTAGCATCTGGTTGATTGCGCGCGCGCGCGCGCGCGTGTGTGTGTGTGTGTGTGTGTGTGAAGTGTGTGTGTGTGTGTGTGTGTGTGTGTGTGTGTGAAGGTTAAAGGATACAGCACTGCAGACTGCAGCATTCTATTGATACAATGTTATCACATTATATTAGCTCTTTCTTAATAAGGGTTGGTTCTAAGGTTTTGGTTGCTTTTTCTCCATAAGGAGAAAAAAACATTCCTACTCTCAACTTCATTAGCTACCTAGGAGTTAATGAGTTTTCAAAAATATTTATTAAAAATTAATTAGTGGATATTGTGCATTTAAAGAAGATATGACTGGGTTCCTACAAGTTCACTTGATCTCTCTTTCAATATTTAAAAATAAACATAAGGCTGACTAGAAGAGTGTGGACATAGAGTATCAATAAGAATCTTTTTTTTTTTTTTAGCTATTGGAAAAAAATATAAAGCTTTAGTGAAATGTAACCTAAGTTGCATTTTAATTAGACTTCAGTGTTTTCTTTCTGAGGATGGCATCTGGAGAACAATCTGGCTTCATTTCCCACAATAAGATGCCTTTTGTTGATTGATATTTCAAAAACACCTCACAATCATTAAAAAGAATAGTGAAGTTATCTGAACACAAAGTTGCCTGTACACATCAAATGAAGCAGAGTTACTTTTATATTTTTAGTGGAACTATCCCTATCAAGATGAGAAGATAGATGGATGATATCTATATCTATCTATGGCATGAATAAAGCTGTTTTGGTCCAATTGCACATAAAGTTCAATTGTATTTGATATAACTGACAATCAGAAACCTGGTTTCAATTGTAAACAGATGAGCCAGATCATGGTGGGCCAGAACCATCAGGCCAAACACCCACATGACCTGCCACTTCCCTATCTAAGTATGTTCCAAGACTTTCCCACTGCTGTCAGGGTAGAAACCAAATGTCTTACCTCTACCATCTGGGCCCTGACTAGCTTCTTCTCTCATCACTTAGCTTTTCAAGTTTTTTTTGAATGCTTCACATTTGTCATGCTCTCTTTCTCTCATCCCCTGGTCTTCAACTATACTAGTTCTTCTGCCCAATATAATCTCTCTTTACCCTTTCTCTCACCTCTTCCCATTGCCTGGCTTAAACTTCCAGTGCCTGTTTAAATGTCACTTCCTTCAGATTGTCTCCTCTGAGCTCCAGAGTTTGTATTAGTTTTTCCCCAAATGCCTCCATCAAAAAAAAAAAAAACAAAAAAGCACCATTGTCGTGGAGTCAATTCCAACAGAGCATAACTGCCCCATAGGGTTTCCAAAGAGCCGCTGGTGGATTTGAACTGCTGACCTTTTGTTTAGCAGCCTGAGCTTTTAACCACTGCACCACCAGGGCTCCAGTGCCTCCATAGCACCCAGCATTTCCTCTGTCACAGCATCTTCACGCTGTTGTAATTGCCCATTTACTTGTCTGCATTCCCTACTAGATGACAGCACTGTGAAGATAATGTCCTCACAGCATCTCTCTTGTACACCATTGTGTCCAAACTGTCTACCACAGGTACTTGGTCTATTTGAATATTTATTGAATGAATAAAGTTCAGATCATCTGAGGTGGTAGCAGTATTAGGAGATTAAAAAAAAAAAATTGGATAGGTGCAGCATTAAGGAAAACTGAATAGATGGGTCTGGTCCAACAAATAGTAAGTATGAGGTAGATATATTAATAGTGCCAGCTGTGGGCTGCAGGTAGGTATCCCTGGGATAAGCAAAGTCTACATTTAAAGGTCTAGCTTTGGGTTTCAAGTAACAAATGGCAATTGGCATTCAGAACCGAGATTCCTGTCCTTAGGAACATTGTCTAGTGCAAGGGAGAAGTCCAGTTTCTAAACAACCTGCATGGGCAAAGAATTTAAGGTAGATACCCATTATGGATTGCATTGTATCTCCCCAAAAAGTATGTGTCAATTTGGCTAGTCCATGATTCTCAGTATTGTGTGATTGTCCACCATTGTATCATCTGATGTGATTTTCCTATGTGTTATAAATCTTACCTCTATGATGTTAATGAGGTGAGATTAGTAGCAGTTATGTTAACAAGGCAGGAGTCAATCTACAAGATTAGGTTGTGTCATAAATCAATCTCTTTTGAGATATAAAAGAGAGAAGCAAGCAGAGAGACATGGGGACCTCACACCACCAAGAAACAAGAGCCAGGAGAATAGTGTGTCCTTTGGACCCAGGGTCCCTGCACTGAGAATCTTTTCAGGGGAAGGTTGATGACAAAGACCTTCCCCCAGAGCTGACAGAGAGAGAAAGCCTTCCCCTGGAGTTGGCACCCTGAATTTGGACTTCTAGCACCCTAGACTGTGAGAGAATAGATTTCTCTTTGTTAAAGCCATCTACTTGTGGTATTTCTGTTATAGCAGCACTAGATAACTAAGATAATACTCAAATTACTGGAATCAATATATATAATACAAGTGTCTGAGCACCAAGAACAAGGTGAGACAGAGCTATTAGGCATGCGGCACAAAGAGTGGGGCCAAGAGCAAGGCTGGCAATGATGTAGAACTAAGAATCCTTGGACTCCCTCAAACTCAGAAAAGAAATTGGTTCTAGAGCCTGGACAGGAGATCCTAGGTGGTTCACATGGTTAAAGTACTTGGCTGCTAACAGAAAGGTTGGAGGTTCAAGTTATCCAGAGGCATCTTGGAAGAAATATCTGGCTAACAACTTCCAAAAAAATCAGCCACTGAAAATCCTATGGAGCCCAGTTCTACTCTGACATACATGGGGTCACCATGAGTCAGACAACTTGATGGCAGCTTTTTTTTTTTTTAATAGAGTCTGAAAAACAGCTTGGCCTGCAGATGGAGGCTAAGGGGCTCCTAGTTCCTGTTATAGAAATTTGAGGAATTTGAGGGCAAAGACCAAGGAACTCATTATACCTGTCAGGCCAGTTCAGTCATTAAGTCCAAACTGACTTGACCAGCCAGACTACTTTTGTGGTTCATTTGCATAAGCAATCCACTGGGCAATGTACTTGGAAGGTGGAGAGGTGAGTACAGATTCTCAAGTCTGAAGTGTATGCTGTATTCATTGTTTCCTCTGAGGATTGCCTATTTACCCCAGGACTATGTTGGTTGCTAAGAACTCCTGTCCTTCCCAGATCTGTGTGTTAGTGCTCTTGCCCAATAACTTTCTTTAAGGCATTCTCTAAGGTATGTCTAATTCAGCCTGAGTCACCAAACTGTTATGGGAGCTGCTCAAGGACTTAAGAATCTCAGAGAAGTAGAACTTGGTCATCATACTTCACTAGCTGCCATTCTGATGTCTATCATTTCTTCCCAGAGAAGCTGTTTCTTGTGATCACAGCCTCCATGACAAAGCTGCCTGGATAAACCAGAAAGGAATCATTTTAAGCCAGTCAGACAAACTAGAAAAGATCTCAACCTTAAAACAAAATAAGCCATACCATGAAAAATACAGTCAAACTATAGCATATAGGGATTAGGAAATTCATCATGACAATCTTACAGGGTTTTGTCCAGAAATCAATACTTCTTCACATTGGATTCAAGTCCTAAAATTGGATCAAATTCAAACTTCACAAATTTTTTCTTAATGTTGATGTATTTTCCTTTTACCATAAACAAGGGGGAGGAGACTCAACAGTAATAAATACCAGTGCATTCTGAGAGACAGGGGCAGTAAAAGAGTTACTTGATGTAAGAATTCTGAAAAGATTTTCTGCTAGATGCTCAACAATTTGAAAGCAAGCCACAGTTTTTGTATGTCAAATGTTGATGTTCTGTCTCTTCACCAGCAGCTGTGAGAAGAGGTAGATCTTTTTTTTTTTTTAATAAAAAAAAAAAGGAAGCAGGAAAAGGCTATATAGAGAAAGAGGGTCAGTATTTTTTTGTTGTTATTTTGTTTTTTAATAACCTTCATGTTCTGTTGAGGGCTGTGGAAATATCTGCCAATTTCAATAGACTGTGAGTTTTCCCAGGGCAGAGTCTGCATTTTACTCATCTTCTTATTTCATGTTTGGCCCAGAGAGCAGGTATTCAACAAATATTTGTTGAACAACTGAATGAATGAATCAGTATATTAGTGACAAATTTCCTAAAAGCACTATGTCAGAAAGCTATTCTTCAATTTTTAGCCAGCATGCTAAAAGCAAAGGCACATCAAAAACAGGTCCACCAAGGGACATGTGGGTCAGAGCAGATTGTTGTCATTGTTCTTAGTTGCTGTCAAGTCGGCTCCAACTCATGGTGACTCCATGTACAACAGAACAAAACGATGCCCGGTCCTGCTCCATCTTCCTGGTCACCGGTATGCTTGAGTCCATTGTTGAATGCCTTCCAACCTAGGGGGATCATCTTCCAGCACTATATCAGACAATATTCTGTGATCCCTTGGGTATTCACTGGCTAATTTTCCCCAAGTAGATCACCAGGCCTTTCTTCCTAGTCTATCTTAATCTGGAAGCTCCCCTGAAACCTGTCCACCATGGGTGACCCTGCTGATATTTGAAATACTGGTGGAATAGCTTCTAGTATTATAGCAACACACAACTCACCATAGTACATCAAACTGACAGACGGGTGATGGCAGAGGAGACTAGAGAAAGGCTAATAGGCCAAGGTAGAGTTTTGTTCTTCATGAAACCTTCCCAAATCCTCTCAGTCTTCTCTTTATACTCTTCCAGAACACTCTTATGAACTTACTCTAACCATTCTCATTTGGAGAATTAGGTATACCGCACCGTTGGAAAGGAGGGAAATGAGGATAGAGAACTATAAAACCTCATGAGATTGAGCATTTACCTGGTACCTGTGTAAAAATGGCATGGAGGCAGCATCTGGCCTACTCTAACTTCCCAAGGGGGAAGGAGAACCAAGAGCAACAGCCCAAAGCTTATTCCTATGAGGCAGGGGTCAAATATGCCTCCTCTCTCCACCATCTTTATCAATTCTGACACCAACCATCCCTCCCACAGCACTCTCTACTTCTCTGCTGAGTTCAATAATTCATTGCAATGGCCACACAGAACTCACAGGCAATACTCACGATTATGAGGTTTATTAGGGAAGTTACAGGTTACAATTCAGGTTGAGGAATGCTCAGGATACAGTTCCTCATCAGGACAGCCTCTTCTAGCTGTGCTTGCAGGTACGCCTCTCTCTGGCCCTTGGCCTCTACCCAAAGGCACTCAGCGTTCTTGCTCTGCGGGCCAGGAAGTCCACTGTGCCATCTCCTGGTGGTCTCTCCTGTTGCCATTTTTCTGCCACTGCTTCTCTCTGTCTTCACTGTTACAGCTGTCTCCTGAGTCCAGGACCTTCTCAGTGTAGGAATCCTGGGTTTGAAGGATGCGCTTTCCGCTCTTGGCTACTCTTTCTTGGTGGTGGTGGGATCCTCTCTCTCCCGCCTCTGGGATGGCTCATTGCAGGCCCAGTAGGAGAGCAAAACTGACCAATCCCCTTGGTGAGCCACAGTTACCCTATTTGCACAGTCCCACCCAATCACTTGGGTGGGAGTAACAAGACCATGGCTAGAAAGGCCACACAAAAGCGACCCATCACACCACAACCTGGCACACTGCTTTATGTATATTACCGCATCTAATTATCAAGAAATCATAAGAAATGGATATTAGCGCTATTACCACCAGACAGATAGAGAAAGCTAAGGTATAGGGAGATTAGGTGATTTGCCCAAAGTTATTTCATCCAGTGGGAAACTAGAATTGAAACACTGGTAATGAGTCTTCATCTTTAATCGCAGAGAAACTTGGCTTTCTTCACAATTTTGCCTCATCTCAACAGAATCATTATCTCATTGCTTTGTTGCTAGAGGGGAGAAAAGTATTTTCTGAATAGATGGCACTTTAGAACACTCCAATTTGTTCCACTAAATCCTCCTGTTATTCCAAAGGCATGTAAGGTCAAGTGCACAGGGCAAAGGTAGGGCAAATGAGAATCTGGTGGTGATCTCAAAGCATTTTCAAACTGGCAGGACTATCAAAGTACAGGAAAGCTGAGCTTTGGAAATCAGAGAACCAGATGCCTAAGCGAGGGCCTTTGCTCTTTGACCTTCTTCATCTTTTCACTGTCACCAACCTCCTTGCAAGCCATCATTTCTGACTTATGCCCCCTCACTTGTCACAAGGTCTCCATTTGCCTGACCATAATGAGTAATTTGCTCTAATCCATGAATAGAAATTAGAATTTAATTCGTTTTAGTGGCATTTCAAGAAGGGAGATGCTTAAACAAGCTATTTGGTGTCCTCTGCATTACTATTGAAGGTTAATCGCTATCCAGTATGCATACTTGAACTCCAAACTATGTTCTTGAGAAAATGGAATAATTAAACCACAAGTGGCAATTGCATTTTAGGAGGCTTCTTGCTATAGCAACATCGTTAAAGTAATAACGTTTCTAAGTTGGCATCCAGCCCTCAAATTTCTATTTTCAAATGTGTGTGCTATCTATTAATTTCTGTTAATTTTCCTCAGTTTTAGAAATGAAAAGAGGTTGTCATCTGACTGAAATCTGAAGTTGGTACTTTGCACTATGGCATATTCTCCCCATAGAGCTCTTTGCTTCAGAAATATGTCTCCACTTGAACATACTCTAAATACATAAACATTGTCTTATTAGATATATTTCTGAACATATTTTAGAAATGTAGCTCTGATATACCCACGTAGGGTGAATGTTTCACAGCCATTTGAGATCCTGTTTTTAAAGAATATTTATTGACATGGGAAAGTGTTTACAATATGGATGAAAAAATATGTTAAACTTATGTAGAGTCTGAGCATCATTTTAAAAATATAAATCTATATGTGCACAGATATACACACAGGAAAAACGATTAGGTTAAAAAAAATGCCATAGAGTGGATTGGATTTTTAATTGTTTTATTTTATTTCTTTCTAATTTTTCTGTATTTTCCGTTTGTATTGGGTAATAGATATATTACTTTCATACTTTATTATGTTTTTAGTATTTTATGTAATACCAGACAAGAGTGCCATAGAAAATTTTAAACAAGATAGAGCTGAAATACCCCTTAAATATTTCACCGTTTCAGTCCCCTCCCCACAGATTAACACTTCTATTAATTTTTGTGGCCATCAGGGTTTCTCAAGAGTGGCATCATGGACATTTGGGGAAGGATAACTCTTTGTTGGGGAGTGCGTACTGTCCCATGCATTGTGGGATTTTTAGTAACATTCCTGCTCTCTACCCACAAGATGCCAGTAACAACAAAAATGTCTCCACTTGCTGCCTTTAAGTCATTCAAAATGCCTCCAGACATTGCCAAATGTTCCCTACGGGGCAAAATTGCCCCTGGTGGAGAATCACTGGAATATAGCCTTCCAGGCCCTTTTCTCTGCATTTACACACACATATAGAAATACATCATTAAAAAATAAATGGTATTATTCTGTACATTTTCTACAACATAATTTTTTTTGTTATGTCTTAGTGGCCTTTCTAGGGTACTACATACAGGTCTCGTGTGTTCTTTTTACAATCAGGAAAAAAAAAAGGAAGAAAGGTAATAAAAAATTACAAAGAAGAAATTTATCATAATCCAGACTAAGACCTTTAGGAAACCATCACTCTATATAAATACAATCCAGAAGGTGACTTTGGGGCACGTTCCATCCTCTAATGAAAGAAAGAGCCCCTAAAAGCCACTGTCACTAAAAACCCAATTAAAAGAAAGGAATGAAATCATAGGGTGCTCCCTCTAGGCAGAATATGGAAAAAAAAAAAAAAAATGATGTAACCCTCGGATTCCAGAGGCAGCAGTGTATCAGTCCCCAGAACAAAGATAATCAAAGAATCTTTCTACATTAATGTCTTCGCAGCAGTTGCATTAATACAATATCAACTAATTTCCCCTTCCCCATCCAGACCTACCACTCCAAATCTTTTTGACGAAAATGCAAATCCCAGGATCAATATAAGGATAGATTTAATCTTTGATTTCAGAATCAATATTTTATTTTATTTTATTTTTTATTTTTTTATTGTACTTCAGATGAAGGTTTACAGAACAAATAGTTTCTCATGAAACAGAAGTACACATGTTATTTTATGACACTGGTTAACAACCCCACAACATATCAACCCTCTAGCTTCTCAACCTCTTTTTTTTTTTTGGTGAAAATACACATAGCCAAAGATACACCATTTCAAAACTTTCTACATGCACAGTTCAGTGACATTGACTACTCTCTTCCAATTGTGCTGTTATTCTCACTTAAGATGAAGGCTTACAGAACAAAATAATAATAATTTCTCATTTCACAGTTACTACAAATGTTGCCCTATGACAATGGTTAACAATCTCACAACACATCAACAATATCCTTACTCAACCTTGGGTTCCCTATCACCAGCTTCC